>NC_053495.1:70656081-70956081 GCF_905171775.1 Rana temporaria
TGTAATTTTTTTACCCCATTCATACAACAGGTCGACTGCAACTTGCTAATGGAATGTGCAAAGAAACAAGAAAAAAAACCCAGGAGGAAAACATTTACTAGTATATACAGTACATAACTATGGAGATAATTATGAATTTTCTTTTACTGTGACTGCTGGAGATTAGTAGTGTTTCACAGGTATGTAAATGGTCATTTTAGGGAGTGTTAGCCCAAATAAAGCTTTGTTAGATTTATATTACTTTTCCATCTGTATTACTTTACATGTCAAACAGACTGCAACTTGCCCATTGTTTTTTCATTGGCAATTTTTTTAAACTGTATTTTACAACAGTGCTATTTAATTGCAAAGCATTTAGAGCAGTGGTTCTCAACCTTCTAGTGCCATGACTAGAAGTTGTGGGGACCCCTAACAGTAAAATTATTTTTGTAGTGTGGGTTGTCAGCACCCAAAGCATGACAAGTAATTTGCGCCTAAACCACAGACATTTAACGCTCCCTGAGTCCTTTTAATGGCAACTATAATCGCACTCACTGTGTCTCCGGCTTTACTGTGTCTCTGACTTTGTGGTGTCTCTCGGCAGTGACACTTATGCCGAAATCAGAAGATGGGGTCTCCTCCAGCCCATCCCACTTCACATTCCTCACCAGTCAGCTGACCTCTAGTCTCTGCCCCCCAGCCATGCTGTGAACTGAATGGGCGCCTGCAAAGAGGCTGAGTGGGCGGCACGGGCTCCAGAAACAGCCCAGCTGGGCAGCCACAGGCTCCAGGGACAGCCCTGCTGGGTGGCCGCAAAAAGGCTGGGAGAGTGGTGCAGGCTTCAGGAATAGCCCAGGATTCGGTGACCCCTGGCAAATTATCATTTGACCCCCGAGGGGGTCCCGACGCCAAATTGAGAACCACTGATTTAAAGCCATGGTCACCTGAAACTTTGTTATCAAGAAATTAGCTCTAGAAAAATAATATTTCATAGTTATCTGGCAGCAGGGGACACTATTTTTGACAAACTATGCCAAAGAATCTGCATCATCTGGTGTCCTGTAGTGATTTAGTAACCAGTAAGAGGAACTACAAGCAATAGCAGGAAACCAGGCATCCGACACCCCTGGACGTTTGTCAGATGATGGAGTGAAGCTGGACTTCACCACCCTCCCGAAAGATAAGATTATTTCATCCTTTTAAAAAGGTCATAAAAACAGTAACATTGATAGCTTCTCAAGTATCAAAGTATCTTCTCCAGTTACTTCAAAACTTAAAATCCCAACTGGACCACAAACACTTCTGTGTTATGGGCCCCTACATCTTCTACTTTTAAACTAACCTGTGCTATTGTTAACGGAAAACTTGTACTGATTATCAATATTGATGCATCACCCCAACTGCATAATTTTGAATAGAATTATTAAGAGCGTAGTTGCGTTTCCCTTAAAGTGGAGGTTCCATCAAAAAAACAATTTTGCTTTAAACTGTAGGTTACGACTAAAAAGGAAAAAAAAAAAGATTTTTTTTTTTTTACTCATCTGGAAATGCCTGTTGCTATGCGGTCCCACGAAATCTGCCTTTGAAACCACCTAGGATTCTGACATCATCTCCCTCTAATGCTCCTGGGAAATGTGTGTCATCATTTCCCAGGATGCAGTGCGCTGTCCAATTATAAACTCCCCATCCAAGACTTCCAGGAAGTAAGTGCCTGTAGGCTTCACAATGCCCACAAGCAAAATGACAACGGTGTAGATATAGTTTTATAAACTATCTTTTTTGAATATCTATGCGGATCGGCGGCGGATTGTAAAATAGTAAGTGACCAGATTTATATTATAAAACCGCATAATGAAAGGACATACATTTAAAAAATGCTAATTGTGGTTGGAACTCCGCTTTAACTGCTAGTTCCATGCCGGAATAGAAAAATGTAGGGGTGGTTTGTAAGCATATCTCAGCTGGTAAATGCAGCACATTGGAATATAACATGTTGGAATATAACCAATTGTTTTGGTTGACAAAATGGCTACTCTCATGAAGTTTCGTTTACTAGCATTCAGTCACTAACAGGCATTATGTGTATGCATACATATGTATATCGCATAATTTTCTCATAAAAGATGCTATGTTTTACCATACTGAGTAACTTTCATTGAGGATACGGACACACTACATGTGTGTAAGTTCGTTCCTGCCAAAGACAAGTGACAAGCAGCACTGTATTGTATATTTCTTCTTAAAAGTGTCAACAGTCACAGGAGACAGATTTATTAAGGCTTCATTCATACAGGCAAAGATCTTTGGCGGCAGGAAAGCGGGATTCTTGTTGTTTTTTTAGCCCTGTGCACACTTGAAAGCATCTACAGCCAGATTTGTACCATGGATATTAAATAGCAAGAGCTGCCACTGCATACCTTTAACTGTTTATCTGAGTAGCATGAAATTAGGGACTCTGACTGGCACTGGAAGAAATGTCCAAGCACAGCATTTCTGTACGTATGCAAACCAGTCAGCTAAAGTGGAGCTAAACTCTCCCAATCAACATTACAATTTCTAATCCATATGATGCTAGCATTAGTAAATGGCCAAGAATCATTTTTTTTATTTTACATTACTTCAGTTGCTTCCTCGTTTCGGGCCTAAATCAAATAATGTCATACATCCTAGGCATCGTCATGGGCATTTTTTTCTTTCAAAAAGGGGCTTTATACTCAAGCATACCATTCTGCCTGCCTGAGCGAAGGGAAGATGGAATCCAGGAAATGCTACATAAATCATCAGCCTTTACTCAAAGTGGCCGCAGCTAGAAAGGCTAGGGATTGTTTTTAATGTTATTTCTCAACAAAAACAATGGAGATATGATGGATGGGGGCATTTGCTTTGAATATTAAAATGTTTGTGGAGATCCGATACAGATTTGTTCCCTTTAACAGACCAATTTGTATGTGTCAATAGCATTGAGTGCTGCTGCATCAGTGGCAACATTTTGTCACATGCAAACACCGCTGCCTATCCGCCCTCATTCTCAATAAGGCTTGCAGGATTTAAAATGTTCAATCACGTGAATACAAAACCTAATCTGCACATGAATTTTATTGTGTGAACATCCTCAAATCTCTTAGTAAATCAGCTACCACCTGTTTTATTCCAAGGCTTGAAAGCAAAAGCAAAAGATGGCAAAGTAGCAGCAAAAACACAATACATTGTTGCAGCTATTTATTGACTCCTGTGTTGCATAATATTTCGGACGGTAGTGAAGCTTTACCCATTCACAGGGTCACACCCCTTGGATTAGAACTTGTGTCAAGATTTGCTACCTCTGTGGATTCCAAATCACCTTGGCATTCTGCTTTTTTCATATAGGCATACGTAATAGAGAGTCTATAATACTTAAAGTAGATGCCAACCCTAACTCTATGTCATTTCATTTTCTAAAGCACTGTGCATCAAACTGCCTTTTTAATAAAAAAACTTTCACCTTTTTGTTGTACTTCAGTTCTGCTGATCTCACGTAGCATCTTTGCAGCCCCTTCCTTATCTACATGCATGTACTGCAGCAATTTCTCAGGGCAGGTTACAAAATAAAGGACACCAGTGTGTTTGAAACACTTTTGAAACACCTTTGGAAGCTCCGTGTGACAGGGGTACAATTACAAAGTAAAAATGGGAAACAAGGAGGAAGAGAGCATTGTCAGCCTATAAATAAAGTGCCAAAAAAAAAAGACATTCATGGACAATTAGGATTTAATATTAAAGGTTTTGAAATTATGCTAACATGTTAATGATTTTATGAGATTTTACCATCTGGGTTTACTTATACTTTTACTACTTCTAACCTAATTTTTGAACTGTATCTTTCACCTGAATCTAAAAGGTTTGTGAGTTGATTACATTTACAGAAGTCTAACCACATATTGCATTTTGTTTCCTTTACCACTGCATACAGTTTAGCTTACTTACATGTGACAATCCGAATCAGATTGTACAATTTTTGCATCCACTGCTTTAGATTTACCAAAATTATGTAATACAAGGATACCTAAAAATCCTTCATTTTTTATCCAATCAAGCATAGCCCCTAGTTGGTGGATCTTAAAGTGGTTGTAAACCCTCTCTGAGAACTTTCACCTACAGGTAAGCCTACATTAAGGCTTACCTGTAGGTGCTTGCAATATCTCCTAGATCTACATGGTTTAGGAGATATTTGCAATAAATAGTGCCACGATGTCTACGGCGTAGACAATGGAACAGGCGCACTGAGCGTGCCGTTGCTGAATGGCATCATGCTTTCAGTGTCGGATCCCGAACGCATGCGCAGGAGTGACATCATTGCTGCTCCGGCCAGTCACAGCGCCGGAGCAGCCATACCCGGAAGGAAGAAGGTGAAAGATGGAGGCTTCGTGGAGGCGTGGAAATCGCGGACATTGCAGGTTTCAGTTTCAGGTAAGTGATACATAATGGGCTACTATGCGATTCATAGTAGCTTATTATGCTTTACCTTTGCAGGGAAAGAAAGAGGAAGTAAACCCATCAGGGTTTACTTCATCTTTAAGAAGATTTCAAAGTCAGGTGGTAATGTGTGTGGTGAACTCAATGTAGAAACATTTATGGAAGTAATGTGTATATATGGCCATGACTGTTTTCGCTTTTTTCAAAAAACGAAATTAGAGCTAATTTAAAGATTGATTGTGGGATGAAAACTGCAGACTGTCAGTTTGTAATGCTGGGAATTTTATATCCTAATTGGGTGAATAGTTTAGGAATTGCATTACTTTTATATCTAGTCCCCATCTTTTCAAGAGACCAAAGCCCATAAACAATTTGTGTGACGAATGGTACCAAATCCAGGTGTGAATAGAATCAAATCCTTAGAGCCCATTCACATTAAGGCGCTTGAAAACTGCTCATAAAACGCCTAGAAAAGCATAAAAGTGCTTTTGCGGTGATTTTTCGGCATTAGCAGTGCGCTTTTTTGAAGGTCATGTGACTCAAACTGCTTCAACAACCATTTTGAGGTGCTTTTCAGGCATTCATTTAATGTATAGTGGCGCTTTTTTTAGCTGTTACTTTGAGAGTGTCATCACTCTCCTATGGGAGTAGTTTCCAGGCTATGGATCGCGGGGGTTCAGGGGGAATAATGTGTCCCATGTTTCTCTATAGATTGGTTCCCTATTACATCATGGCTGTTGAGGAACTTCCTGTGATCCAAGTATCAGAGGAGGTGATGTCAGCCTCACAGCCAAGCAAGCCCAGCACCAAGATGCCCGCCGACTAACTTCCGGTGATCTTCTGATCACAGAAGTGATGTCAGTACATGCCGTTGTATTGATGGCATTTACGTCTGCCGCTTTCTGATGACGCGGCATGCTATCCACCATCCAGCGTGTGCCGCGCATCAGTCGTGGGGACACGGCGGCCTGGAGGAGGTGGAGTCATCGCCTGGAACTAGGACCGGAAAATGACTGACAGCAGTCTCAGACAATATGGCATTATAGGATTGTCTTATTTAATTCAAACAGAGTGGGTAAAAAGCTATTTCACAATACAGATGGACAAGGACCCGAAACATATTGCAAAAGCAACCCAAGAGCATTTGAAGGTAAAAGAAATGGCAGTGATATTGAAGGTTCATTTAAAAAAAAAATGTAAAACAAATATGTCATACTCACCTGCTCAGTGCAGTGGTTTTGCACAGAGCAGCCCTGATCCTCTTCTTCTCAGGTCCCCAGCACTCCTGGCTCCAGCCCCTGACCAGTGCCCCCAAAAGCAAGCCACTGGGGGGGAGGGGGGTGGAAAGACAATACAAACTGGCTGTAATTCTTAAACAACACATTTTTGCTAAACATCTTGAAAGAACTGAGCATCACTAGAAAGAAGATTCTACAGGAACATTAGCTTGCATATGTTTTTTAAACTAGACCTCAGCTTTAAATGTGAAGCTTACACATCAAATACTATGGTAAGTGCTCCATTTGAAATGTACTGTGGTGGCATACAGAAACAATACAATGAACATTTTGTTACTGTTCAAATACTTATGGACCTAACCATATATTTAAAATGAAATGCTAAAATGACAGCACAAACACAAATAAAATCTTACTGCTACAAATACAAACACCAGAACTAATTGGTTCGCTGTCCATGGACTGCAATCCAACTAGTTCTGGTGATTTGTCTTAAATATTTCAGGACGTGGCACTTTTGTACATTTAGGATTGACGAGTGTCCATAGTGCCACCAATGGCTCCTCGTCCCTATTTTCTTTCTAATTAGTTTTATATATGTTACAAATAAGGACCTTTTGTTTTCTGAAGTGTCTTTTTCTTTTTAAGCTTTTTCCCTTTTTTTTCACCTTGTGATCTGCCAGTAAAACACTTCCCATCTTGGTGCATCTGCATTATGAATAAAGTAGTTAAAGCAGCCACCTTCACGCAGCAGCATTTGCCTGTCTGGGAGTAGGATAGTGTTAGACTAAAAGATTTAGTTGGACTTTAATAACAAACTGAAGCAGAACCCCCCTTCACAGAGCAAACGGTTTCTTTTTTCCTTTTGAGATAAACATTTTACATAAGTGAATAAATGCTGTCCATTTAAGGCATCACTGTCAGTGTTAAATGTTTTGCCTCATTGCTCTGCCAGTCTGTCTAGGCAGTTTGTCTAGTAATGTACATTGAAAATACCAGACTTACTGATAAGCAGGTGAAAATAAAGGGAAAAGCCTAAAAAAGAAAAACAAATCAAACCACCACATCTAAGAATGGTGAGATGTGATTAGAATCCATTTCTGCTCTTGGGTTTAATACCGCTTTAAAGTACAAGCCTTTTATGTGCATAATAAATGGTAATGCAATACAGATGTGTCTTTATGTTGTATCATGAGATGTATGATGAGATTATATATAATAAAAGGGCAAGGTGTAATTTGCATGGCTGGATATCTTTTTGCTGTGTGTTATTGAACAAGCCCAGTGGAGGGTCTTATCTGTACAAGACTGGAATGGATAAGAAATAGGACGGAATTACTAATGAGCTTAAGCGCAAATAGAAAAGTAGACAGCGGGTGTAAAAAAATGTATGAACGCTTTAATAAGAAGTCTCCAGATTATGGCTCTAATATTGTCTAAGGCCCCTTTCACACAGGCGCCTACGTTGAACAGACTCCACTTGCTCAGCAGTGGATTGGGGAGACAGGGCGTCTGTTTGCATGCGATCCTATATGATCCGCCTGACGGATGGCAAATAGGACGGTAGTGACGGATGTAAGTGGACATGTCACCACTGACATACGTAGCTCCATTGGAGTGAATAGAGGTCTGATCAGGTCTGCCAGAAATCTGACAGGCAGACCTAAACAGAAAGCCTGTGTGAAAGGGGCTCAAAAGCAAAACCGAGTTTGGGTAAAATAATGAATTGAAAATGACAGAATGATAAATATATAAATTAATACACACGCATTTAATACTAGATGTACAGTGCCTGAAAAAAAGCTTCATACCTCAACATTTTCCACATGTTGTCATGTTACAACAAAAACGGAAATGTATTTTATTGGAATTTCATTTGATAGACTAACACAAATTGGCACATAATTGTGAAGTGGAAGGAAAATGATACAGGTTTTCATTTTTTTTTAAATAAAATATCTGAAAAGTGTTGACTGCATTTGCATTCAGCCCCTTTATTCCGATACCCCCAACTAAAATCTAGTGGAACCAATTGCCTTCGGAAGTCACCCAATTAGTAAATAGAGTTCACCTTTGTGTAATTTTTAACCTCAGTATAAATACAGCTGTTCTGTGAAGCCCCAGAGGTTTTATAGAGAACCTTAGTGAACAAACAGCATTATGAAGGCTAAAGAACACACCAGACAGGTCAGGGATAAAGTTTTGGAGAAGTTTAAAGCAGGGTTAGGGTATAAAAAATTATCCCAAGCTTTGAACATCTCACGGAGTACTGTTAAATCCATCATCCGAAAATGAGAAAAAAAAAAAAAAAAAGTGTATGGCACAACTGAAAACCTACCAAGACATGACAGTCTACCTAAACGTACAGGCCGGGCAAGGAGAGCATTATCAGAGAAGCAGCCAAGATACGCATGGTAACTCTGGAGGAGCTGTAGAGATCCACAGCCTCAGGTGGAAGAAACAGTCCACAGGACAACTATTATTCGTGCACTCCACGAATAACGGCCTTTATGGAAGTGTGGCAGGAAGAAAGCCATTGTTGAAGAAAGCCATAAGAAGTCCCGTTTGCAGTTTGCGAGAAGCATGTGGGAGACACAGAAACATGTGCAAGAAGGTGCTCTGGTCAGATAAGACAAAAAATTTACTTTTTACCTAAAAGCATAATGCTATGTGTAGTGGAAAAATAACACTGCACATCACCCTGAAACTCACCATCCCCACAAGTGAAACATGGTGGCTACAGCATCATGTTGTGGGGATGCTCTTCTTCAGCAGGGACAGGGAAGCTGGTCAGAGTTGATGGGAAGATGGATGGAGCCAAATACAGGGTAAATCTAAAATAAAACCCTTTTAGAGTCTGCAAAAAGACTTGAAACTGGGGTGGAGGTTCACCTTCCAGCAGTATAATGACACTAAACATACAGCCAGAGCTACAATGGAATGGTTTAGATCAAATCATATTAATGTATTAGAATGGCCAAGTCAAGTCCAGACCTAAATCCAATTGAGAATCTGTGGCAAGACTTGGAAATTGTTGTTCCATCCATCAATCTGACAGATCTTGCTCTATTTTGCATAGAAATATGGGCAAATATTTCACTCTAGATGTGCAAGCTGGTAAAAGACATACACAAAAAAAGACTTGCAGCTGTAATTGCACTGAAAGGTGGTTTTGCAAAGTATTGACTCAGGGGGGCTGAATACAAATGCATGCCACACTTTTCACATATTTATTTGTAAAAATTTGGAAAACCATTTATAATTTTCCTTCTACTTTACAATTATGTGCCACTTTGCGTTGGTCTATGACATAAAATCCCAATGTAATAAATTTAAGTTTTTGGTAGTAAAATGATAAAATGTGGAAATTTTAAGGGGTACAAATTCTTTTTCAAGGCACTGTAAAAGCTAATCTCCAGGAAGTTAGTCACTTTCTACAATGTGTTGGAATTCCAGATGTGTTCTATAAGGAAGACATGCAGCATGTTCTACTTTTATTCACTGCCCTGGAACGCACTGCACTGATGTGAACTGGGTCTCAATGGTCCATTGGAATATATGGAAAAACACTGTGCTGCATTTTATGCAATGATTAAAACATACTTCACTGCATCTGGTGTAAACCAGCCCTTATTGTGCCTGTATTATCTGATGGCAAGTAAGGACTCAATTATTTTACTGGCTCTAAAAAACTTTTTTTTTTTTTACAGTACCAATGATCACAGTGGACAGCATGGATGGCAGGTGTGTTTGGATGTTGGCCTTATCTGATTTATAGAATCTGAGTGGTATCTACTAAAAAAGGACTGTGCATGTCACAGATGGCTTTCTGTGTCATTAAGGCCCCTTTCACACTGGTGTGTGTTTGCAGCACTTTTCCAGGGCTGCACAAAGCGCATAACAGCCTGTAAAATATTTTTGTTTGACCATGTAGCGTCACTTACCATTAAAACTAAATCACAATTCAATATTTAGCAGCCAAACATATGCTAATCCAATCACCACTAATACATGGTCTTTACTGCATAATTGCCCCATGCTTGAAAACACACAATGAGATTATAACTTGTGTCGCCAACCACAAGTACAACAGAGTAAAACAATCCTGCTCTTATAAAACTAAATTAACAACCAAATCGCACACACTAGTGAACATAGCCTTTATATCCTTGTGTCTCAAACACACATGTGCTCCCCAGTTTAGTTAATACAGCTATCAGATGCCAAGCATATATTTCAATCACTTTTAGAGCATCAATAATAAGCTTACAATGCATAGTTACAGGCCAATAGTAACCAATTAGCACTTTGCTACAAAGAAACCATCTGTACCTTCATTTTTTTTCAAGTGTACATATCGCTGTGCAAAATACAGTCGGCAATGCTGATTGTACAATCAATTTTCATATACAAATTTAGTACAGATTAATGTTTTGAGCACTAATAGGCAAAAAATTAAATAAAAAAAAGGGATATTGGTTTACCCCACAAATTAACCTTTTATATTCTGTGCAGGTGTAAAAATAAGCAAATATTCTATATGAGAGAAAGACGTTTGTCTAATATAAGACATGGTTCGCTCCACCCCTTCTATTCTAGTGGTTCAAATTTGATGACAGTAGCATAAAGGGGATGTAAACCCTCATGTTTTTTCACCTTAATGCATCTATGGCATTAAGGTGAAAAAACTTCTGACAGTGACCGGCCCCCAGCCCCCCTGTTTTACTCACCTTAGCCCTTCGATCCCTCGGTAGCCACGCACTCTAGCTCTCTGGCCAGGGTTCTTGGCTCGATTGGATAGATTGATAGCAGCACAGCCATTGTCTCCAGATGCTGTCAATCAAATCCAGTGACATGGGTGCTGGGGCCGAGTCCGACATTCTGTGTCTATAGATGCAAATGCTGGACTCAGGAGTGTGCCCGCAAGGTAACCCCCAGGGAGAGCGCTTCTCCCAGGGGGTTAGACGATGTGAGGAGGAACCGCCGGGGGCCCCTAGAAGATGATGATCAGGGCCACACTGTGCAAAAAGAACTGCACAGTGGAGTGCACATGTTTGTTATTTATTTGTATTTTTTAAACAAGGGTTTACAAACTCTAAGTTAAACATGCAAATATCAGTAGGGGACATAAGTGTTGTAGGACATGTAGTATAATCTACTTTGGTAAAGTGATCTACTATAAATGTAACCTGTAAGGCTTGCCTCCGTAGCATGACACTCAGTAATAAATCAGACCCAGATAACCTCGCCTTTTCACTTCAGCTGAATAAGCTCATCTAAGAGGTGAAAAAAAAGTTTAATGACCCTTTCACACAGGCTTTCCGATCAGATCTGTCAGTTTTTCAGGCGGACCTGATCGGATCCTCCATTCAACCCTATGGAGCAGCGAAAGTCAGCGGTGACATGTCCGCTGACACATGCTGCTATCCAATCCTCTTCGCCAAATCCAGACTGAGGGAGGTCCTATTTTCCATCCATCTAGCAAATCGGAAAGGAGAGGTCGGTCTCGGCACAGTGAGCGGAGACTGACCTGTCATCCACCTGCTGAGCGGGAATCAGCAGATTGAACCCCCCCCCACTGAGCAAGCAGAGTCCGTCAAACGGACAAGGCTCTGTGAAAGGAGCCTAAGTGTAGACATCAGTAATCTTTTCAGGTGACTCTTTATACCTTATGGGAACAAAAGAACACCTTTTTAACCCCATGTGGCATTTAAAGTGAAAATGCTTGGCCCAAGTTAGGTCAAGTGTCGCTTACAGGCAGCATAAGGCAAGTGCAAAGTAACACAAATCTGTTTTCACTGGCTGCTGGCATTGCTCAGTTAAGGAAACTACATACACCACAGTCTACAAGCGTGGTATCCAAATAGTACAAACGAAAAGCACTATCATCATAAAATGCTTAGCTTTAGAAGTACTGCAAAGTCTGCTATGGTGACAGGTTCAATCAAACGCAAAGCGGTTCTAAACTCAGAAATTATATTTGAACAAAGCACATATTTCTATAGTGTGACAGGGGAGGCATCTCCAGCTGAATGACAGCCTCAGCTCTGTTCTTGTGTGCAGTGGGTGTGCCCCTTCCCTCCAATCAGCTCTCAGAGCTCTTGTACAGTGTGTAACTGCAGCTCTCTGACCCCTGCTTTGTGAGTTTGTGAAAAATCCTTTTCATCTCTGAGTTTTACAAGGATGCACAGGTCAAATTGCCGCAGATAAACAGGTACAACTTATGTATGAGGATCTGTTTCATCTCTGTAGATCACCTGAGGCCAGTCACTTCACTGGGTATATGTAAGGGTTCACAAACACTTTAAGATAGTCAGCCCTAAAACTGTCCAAGCCATTATCCAGGTTTTTTTTTTTTTTTGTATGTGGCACAGATTGCCAAACCCAAATTCCTGCCAGAAGTATTGACTGAGTAAACCAATATTCTAGGATACACTGCAGTAAAGTAGCAGGGAATTTGCGTGGATTGGTTGTAGGAAATAAAAACAAACAAGTAAGCAACCAGTGGAAACATAAATGTACTCCAGCCTTAAATATAGTAAAAGGCTTACAGAAATTAACACAAGAAATGTATTCTGATGCATGCTATAACTGACCACTTGTGCCATTAAATTAATAAAAATAAAAAAAAATATTTAAAAAAGTATATGGAACTACTAGAACTATGAAGGGGCAATATATATATGTTCTAGGGGAATTTCTCATTCACGGAACACCTACAAATAATCCAGTAAATAGTACCAGTGACTGGCATCCATTCTGTGTAGTGAAAATACAATCATTATTATGCAGCAAATTTTTTAAAAGAATATGTCCATGATGCATATTTAGATTGACTCTAAAATTACCAGCTCCCATTAAACTGTTCGAGGACATTTTCATAAATATGTGATAAGCTGACAAAATGTTTGTATTTATATGTAGACAAGAGGTGCATTTTAACAGGACAATGACCTGTTTTGTAGGCTTCAATATTAACAGACCACTGTGTACACTGGTTTGTGTGACACGTATACATAAACTTATACAGACCTAATTTTCAGTTTAACACGAAAACAACCAAAGTGAATACTGCTTTAGGCAGCTAACAGGCTGGAAGCTGGGGGCAATATGCAGGGAGAGGTCAGAATTAAACATTCCTAAAAAGATGTGCAATGTCATATGAATGTTTTTGTTTTTTAAGGAAAATAAAAATAAAAATCACACCATGAAAAATAGAACCCAGTGCAAACTTGTATTACAGGATTGGATGACATTTACACAAAAAACACAAAATAAAAATATATTATTTACCCTTATGATAACACTCATAGTAAAAGCAAAATATCTGAAAATTGTATTTTACTTAAACAGTTTAATGGCAATTTTAAAAAGGTGCAGATTGGTAATATGCCTGTTATGAAAGGAGCAAAGTATTTAGCAGCAGATTAACCTAACTGGTATCGTCATTCCTTAGCCATTTAAAACTGTTTTGAATGTCCAAATCTGTTTAGTATAGCTCCACCCGTAAGACTGTTCTAAAGCTTAGCTCACATGGTGCATTTTGTTAGTGCTGTAAGGACAACTTGCATTGAAATGGTTCCATGGCCTTGCAATAAAAAAAAAAAAAAAGTCAGTGCAAGTTGGAAACTATGTTGATGGCAAAGTTGCTTGACCCAGCCCAGTTAGAGAGGCAGGATGCATAGCAAATGCAATTTACAATTTAGCTAAGGCAGTAATAAAAGCAAAAGCTTAGAGTAGGTATAAAGGCTGTTGTCACAGGTAGATAGAGCAAGGTCTGCAGCACCTTCAAAGTACAAGTGAATTAAGCCTATTAATTAAACTATATTTCCAATGCTACAGAGTGACTTTTGACCCCAAACCCTGACTGATTGCGCTTTACATGTGCATCAAGTGCTGTAATTGCATTATCTGGAGTCTGCTAGGCTGCATTTTCCAACTGCATTTTAACACACATTTTTTAATTTCATGAAATAACAAAGACGTTCAAAATCTTTAAGTGCCACCAGTAGGATATCTGGATCTCAGAATTTTGGACCTGACAATAACCCTTCTGTTAAAAATTTATAGGCCTCTGACAGCGAAGAGGATATGGAGATCCTGCTGATTTAATGCACCGTTGAATGCAATATTCAGGAGGAACTAAATAAGGGCTTTATCAAAAAACAAAAACTAACAAGTGGTGGAAAGAGCAAGTGTTTAGAAATGGTCTGCCAATGCACTGACTCGTTTATCTTAAAAAGCTTGGTCTGCAGAGAGCTAAAAACCACTCTAAGCATGATCTTGGACATTAACCTTAGGTTTGTGTAGGTGTGACTCACACAGTTAATAACATGAATTGGCCAGACTGCCAATATAAAAATGTATGATAGTCACAGTATACAAGATCAGCCTGATAGAACTGTACTTTTTGTTAACCACTTCAATATCTTTCCTCTCCACATCAAGCTGGAAAAGAAACATGAGCTGTGTTGCCACACGTTGCCTTGAAATGTAAAACAAATGCATGTTAGAGAAGTATTCCCACTCACTTACCCTGAATACAAACAGTTGTGTGAATGACTAAAACATTTTGCTACCAGTCTGAACATCAAAGTTATAATGTGCAACATGTTGCAGTCCATTCTGGCAGCAAACAGGCTTGCTATTTTTTTATTTCATTAATAGCCCCTCCTTCCTGCATTTTTAGTAAAATAAGAACTTTTTGCACCAACTTAATTTGCTTTCAGCAGTCCCCGAATGCCATGGTTTAAAAAAAAAAAAAAAACACTCTGCGCTTCCTACCCACCCCCCACCCCCCCAGCACAAAATGACTCTTAAATGGTAGGTTTTGTAAATTCACATTGTCTTTCAACATTGGCTTTCATTATTCAAGTATTTCAAGACTGATATGTGTTTTTTGTCCATTTTTTTGTTTTTCTTTCATTTTCTACATCTCCCTCCCCCAGACCCAAGTTTTCAGCATCCCTCCTCCCCCATTTCTTCTGATCTCCAGTAGGGGGAGGAAGGAATTTGCAAGCACAAAAAGAAAAATGTAAAAAGGGGAAAACAAAAGAGAAAAAATGTAACTTCCTTGAAAGCGACCGCAGGTTTTTGTAACATTAGCGATCAAAGTCTTAACTTGCACCCACCTGATTTAACCATCGTTTTTCTTTTTCTCTTTTTAGTTAAAATGTATTTATTGCAAGTTTGAAGAAAAAAAAACACACAAAAGGTCAAGTTAGTGCTGCTCTGAAAGGTCACGAGGTCAGAGTTGAAAGTTCAAAGTTCATATTGAGTCGGTCCCTCCTCCCAAAAGATCACCGGGTAGCAAAGGGGCAGGGCTGCCCATCCGGTGGGCATCCTCTGTGTTGGGCACCCCCCACAGGCTGGATGTGTAACTTGGAGTACCCCAAAGAGACACGCCTGGCAGGTCACTACCACCGCCACCACTGCTCCACTGTCCCAGCCCTGTGGTCCCTCCGAAAAGGTTTAGGGCTGGCCCTACCGGTTCAGGCCTGATGGTTCTGTCCCACTTCCAATGGCTGCCAGCCTGCTCCAGGAGCAGAAGGTGTTGGTGGCTGAGCTTGTGCAAGATAACGGCTCACCTCTTCATCCGTTGCAAATTCCGCCAGGATGGTCGTGTTACCCAGGACGCACCTACAATGATGAAGGGATGAAAAACAAAAACAGTCAGTGAGACAACATTTATAAAGAAGCATACAGTAATTAAAATAAATAAATAAATAAAAAGAGCCTGTGCACCACTGTCTATCTACACTCCCATTCATGTTCTGCCCACAACACCAAAAAATTAAATAAGCATAAGTAGTAATGTCACCTGAAATTATCTGAACTGCAGGATGGTCCAGGAAATTTGATTTCAGTTCCAGTTTGCTAAGCTGAACTCCAGGCAACTAAAAAATGATCCCCTGAAGCGGGGACGTGGCTTTCATCAGTGCTGTTTTTTTGCCTAGGTCGACAAAAAAGCCCCCACGCACGAAAAAAGCCCCCCTCGCAGCCCACCATGAGGGTAGTACAGCTGAATTCCAGAGCAGTGGCATCAATATGGGGGAGCAGACCGAACCCGGGTGACACCAGGAAGCAGTAGTAGTGGGTGCCGTTGAGCCCCCCCATCGGCCTAAGCAGTGATATTTTCCCCTGCTCCATTTGTCAGCTCAGCAGCTGCACTGTGACAGGGGAGAGGAGAGCTGCAGGGTGTCCGTGTATCTTCCCCCTGCTCGCCCCTCCCCTTTCTCCTGTCAGCTGAAACAGGAGAAGAGAGAGTGGCTTTAATCAGGGTTCCACGTGATGCCGCTTCCTTCCCGCTCTGATTACCACAGGGGCAAACGGCCTGCCACATATTTTATACAACAGCTAGAGATGCCCGACACCAAGCATTACCACCTACAGCGTCAGTTTAATTTTCTCTGCTCCCTGCAATGGAGTATTACTGATATTACCGCACAGACAACTTTTGAACATATGTTTCCATGGTAAAGCACAGCAGGGGGGCATCTCGTTTAAGTTGTTTGTCAGTACACTCCCAACCCATACATGTTAGCTTGGAAACAGAATATAGGAGTGCAGAGAAACGTGGAGGGCTGGTCTAGGAGAATTCACAAAGGCATTATGAATGTATCCCTATTGGAGCAAGGCTATAAAGTACCCTCTCGTTGGTACCTTGTTCCTGAAGGACTGTAAATGTACCCTGGCTCCTCTTCGATCTGTTTTGGGGGTTGTGGACAGGCGGGAATGATGTACCACATATGGTGGACTTGCCCTAAAGGTCAGACGGTTCTGGATACAGGTTCCCTTCCTAATCTATTCGGTGACCATGATTAATTTAGTCAAAAACACTAGAGTGGTTTGGTTTTGCCTTATTTAATTTGTGACTTTTAAACCAGCTCACTAATTTTCTGTTAATTTTTAATAGTATCTGGTGGATTCTTGACAGTGCCTTAGGTTTCTGTACCTTTATGAGTATTTTATGTTCTTTCAGTGGTGCCTCGCCTGCGCTGCAAGATTTACTTTGATTTACAATCAAAGGTTTAAGGCTGTAGGATTTCTCTTTTTATTTGAAACTTTATTAAAAATATTGAAACAGAATTTATAAAAATGCATCAGTGCCTGCGGTTCTGTTTTAAAGACAACTTTCCCTGTGGAAACTGTGCTAAACATAAGGTAAAAAAAAACTAGTCACCAGTATTACCAGTAGGCTCTCTGAAGCTGATATTTTCCTTATTAGTGATTTACCATGCATTGTTGCAAATAGTGCCCCTCTTTGATAAGGCAATTTGGGTAGTGCTTTCTTATGTCAGCACTGCTCCCCTGATGTCTGGTGATCGGATGACTGGCAGGTAAGGAGCAGGAAGCAGTAAGAGAGGAGGCAATACAGATCCACAGAATAAACAATGCAGAGGTAGAGACACTTTCACTACAGGTCAACAAGTAAAGATTTTTCTCCTCTCCTCGTCCTCTCCAACAAGCCCTCGGGAAAACAGCACAGTACTGAAATGATCAAATCTCATAAAACTAGCAGTTAGAGGCAGCAGTACCTTAGATGATCTCACACTGCAGATATCTATTAGGCTAAAGAACGAGTGCCCAGGTACAAGTACCCAGGTATATGGCAACACAATTTTTCAGAAGGAATTCAATAATAAAAAGAAAAGGTAAGGCCTATAATGATTTAACAGTAATTTTCCTGATGCAAAGCATGACAGCATACACGTATGGGACAGGCTCCGCCTCTCGCCCAATCAGGACTGGTTATACTATATTTAAGTAAGTCGCCTCCCCCCTAGGTGGCATTCTCGTAACTATACTCAAATGCGAGGCCCACAAGGGAGGGACCTGTATGCTGTCATGCTTTGCATCAGGAAAGGAAAATGTTCTGTTTTCCTGACAGAAGCATGACAGCATACACGTATGGGATGTAGCACACCCAAAATAACCACTATAATGAGTCAGGAATGTGTCATATGTTGACCATGTTGTGACTCTGCAAATAATTTCTGGGGATACACCCTTGAACTCTGCTCATGATACCGCCAGGCTTCTTGTTGCGTGCGCTCTTACATTCGTTGGAGGCTCCAGGCCTCTTGCTTCATAAGCTCTCTTGATAGTCTTGAATAAACCACACTGCCAGAGTTCTTGTGGTCTTGTGGAGGCTACTAGCCCTTTTCTTCTCCCAGCTGGAATAATGAACAGGTTCTCAGCCCTTCTGAAAGAGGCCGTCTTCTGTACGTATGTTTTCAGAGGGGCCCCAACATGTAACTCATGTGTTTGACTAGATGCCTCTTTCTGCATACAATGTCCTGCTTTCTGAGAAATTACTTGTTTACTTTAGGTCGGTGTTGTGGTAATGCCCTTAATACCACACTGTTGGGTAGGTGACAACAGTAAGCGGGTTTGTACCCTAAAGCTCGAATGTCCGATATCCTTCTACCTGATGGGATGGCAGTGAGAAAAACTGCTTTCATCTTGATGTTCCATAACAAGGTTGTTTCGAGCACTACTTGTAAGTCCCATGGGGGTACAAATGACCTTGCCCGAGG
Organism: Rana temporaria; assembly: GCF_905171775.1. Lineage (NCBI taxonomy): Eukaryota > Metazoa > Chordata > Amphibia > Anura > Ranidae > Rana > Rana temporaria. Next base: position 70,674,290 of record NC_053495.1, read on the forward strand.
TCGGCCTCTGTCGCAGGCCCTCAAGAATTTTTGCACCAACTGGTGGGAAGCCCATCTCACTCCTGTCAGAGCCGACAGGGCAGAGATCTGCAAGAATTCCAATACCTGTGTCTCCTGTGATGCCAGAGGATCGAATCCTTTGGATTTTGAGAAAGCGTTAAAGCTTTCCCATATATTAGAATATGTTTTGTTAGTCGTTGCTGCCCTTGCTTTTAGCAAGGTTTCGATGACCGAGGCCGAACAGCCTGCATCTCCTAGCCTCTGCCTCTCAACTTCCAGGCTGCCAGATGAAGCTTGGCAGGGTTCCTGTGCCACACCTGACCTTGTTGGAGGTGGTTCGGTTTTTTCTGGTAATGGGATCGGGGGGTTCCATTGCCAAGGCCTGTAGTAATAGGAACCATGGTCTGCACGGCCGCATAGGTATGACTACCATCACTGTTCCTGAATGGTTGCTTCAGTAATCTGGTAATTAACGCTATTGGTGGAAATAAGTATGCCAGTGTGCAGATCCATTTGGAGCTGAGTGCATCCACTGCTTCTGCCTGCGGGAACTTCGCCCTTGCCAGGAATTGTCTGCATTTGCTATTGGCTGGAGATGCCATTAAGTCGAGGTCTGGTTGACCTCACAGATCGCAGACCCACTGAAAAAGACTGTCTTGGTCTAATGCCCACTCGTTGTCCAACGTTTTCCAGCTCAGGGTATCTGCTAGATAATTCTGCGGGGCTGGAATGTATACGGCTGTTCGATTTTTTAAATTCTGTTTGCGCTCAATTTAGGATTGGTGAGACTTACGCTAAGAGTGCTTGACTCTGCGTTACTCCCTGACCATGTACATATGCTACCGCTGCATTTCTGTCCATTTGAAGTGTGATGCTGGCCCCTTTTATCTGATCCTGGAGTGCCTTCAGTGCTTGGATGGCTGCCCTTAGTTCTATTACGTTGGAGAACTCGGTCCTCTTGCTTTTCCATCGGCCCTGGGCTAAGTGGCCATTGCAGTGTGCTCCCCAGCCCATTGCTGATATATGCACTATTGGTATCGGTGGATTGAGTTGGTGATAGTTTGCTAGATTGGTCGGCTTCTGCCACCAATTGAGGGAATGTTTCATTATCGGTGATAACCTGATCCGCTGATGAGTGGATCGGCTCCTCCACCGTTTTAAGAATCCCATCTGAACCCTCCTCATTTGCCAATGGGCCCATTTTACCATTAGGATTGTGGCTGCTAATGATCCTAATAGTCTGAGGCAGTCAGATGCCAAAAGGTATGACCGGGTTGTTTTTTCTCTCTAGTCGAGAGATTAATGCTGTTTTCTATGGAGGGAGTTCCACCGTGTTCTTCTCGGTATCCAAAATGGCTCCCAGGAATAACATGCACTGTGTGGGTATTGGTTTACTCTTCTGCCAATTGATGATCCAACCTTAACTGGACAATTTCTTGACCAAGATCTCCCTATGTTCTGTTAAAGTTTGAGGTCTTTAGGCTACTAGGAAGACATTGTGCAAGTAGTGGAACACTCGCAGGCCCTGTTTGCGTGACTTGGCTATGGCTGGGAGTAGTAACTTGGAAAATGTTCGAGGATGTTGATAGGCCGAATGGCAAGCATACAAATTGAAAGTGGTATTCCATTATTGCAAATATTTGTGGCATTGTTGAAGTCCAAGGACAACATTCACTCGTTCTGTCCAATGGCTTGTATGACCGATTTTAGAGATTCCATTTAGAAATTCTGTACCCTTATGTACTTGTTCAACTCTCGGAGGTCAAATGCCACGTACACACGAGTATTTTTCCCTTCGTAAAAAAACCTGATGGTTTTCCCGACGGAATTCCTCTCAAGCCTGCCTTGCATACACACGGTCACACAAAAGTCCAGTGAACTTTTGACTGCCAAGAACGCGGTGACGTAAAAGACTACAACGAGCCGACAAAATGAAGTTCTATGCTTCCGAGCATGCCTCAAATTGTTTGAGCATGTGTGTTTTTTTCCCTGACGGAAAAAAAAAAGATCCTGTTCTCCTGTGGGAAAAAGTCAGATGGAGCATACACACGGTCGGGATTCCAGACAAAAAGCTCTCATCGCAGTTTTTCCGACGGGAAAACCGGTCGTGTGTACGGGGCATAATACCGGTCTTAAATCGCCTCTTTTTTTTCTTGATTAAGAAAAGAGGAGAATAGAATCCCCGATATCTTTCTTGACTCTGGACTGGTTCTATCGCTCTCTTCTATAAGAGTGACTGGACGTATTCAAGAACTATTCGTGTTTTTTGTTGGCATCGGGGGAGTTTTGTGTTGGGAAAATGGGAGTAGCTCTGGAGGGTTCATAAATTCCCAATGATGTCCCTCCTGAATTATCTTCATGGCCCAAGGGTCTTCGATTTGCTCTGCCCAAACTCGTGCAAATTGGCACATTCGCGTACCAACCGGGCCAGTTTGGACGGAGAGACCCTCAAAAGGGTTTCTGCGTCATGCCCTGTTTAGCCATGTTCACCCGTGTCACTGACTTGAGGGTTTCTCCAACCTCTTCTGACTTTTGTTTGCTCCAAACGACCTTCTGTCTCTTGGTTTATTTGGGAATTGTCTTTCTGGTTGGAGTTGGTGTCTGGGCTTCAGGTCTAGTGGGATCAACCCTGACTTGCCCCCCATCACCTTCGAGATAGCAGCTTCTAGTTTGCTATCGAACATGGCCTTTCCATCGAAAGGAATATGGTACCAGTTGGTTTTTGACAAACCGTCTGCCGTCCATGGCTTGAGCCATATTGCTCTTCTCGCCATTACGGATGACAGCATTACTCTGGCCGAACACCTCAGCACGTCGATCCCAGATTCGCCTACGAAGTCATCTGCCATCTTAATTTTGCCTAGTATCTTTGTTACTGGCATACTTCCTACGTTTGTCGTCAGTTCTGTCTCCCCATTTTCTGTCCATGTTGTTTTACGGCTTTGGCTACTGATGTTGGTGCCAATGAAGGCACTTTCTGCAACCGTATAGACCTTCTTTAGTTCTGTGTCCATTTTCCTTTCTGATACATCCTTAACCACTTCCAGACCTGCGCACGACGATGTACGTCCTATTTTTAAAGATGGATATCTCGGTAACGGCAGCAGCTGCTGCCACAACCGAGGTATCGATCTTTAGTGTGCGCGGTCCGGTACACGATAACGGCGGTCTCCGCGGCGGATTCGCCGCGAGATCGCCGTTATCGGTGGCGGGAGAGGGGCCCCCCCCTCCTGCGCCCTCCGACGCTTACCGGAGCCGTCGGTAGCGGCGGAGGCGATCGGGACCGTTCGGCTGGTGACGAGACTGAAGGAAAAATCTCCTTCGCCCGTCCCCATAGCTCGGCTGGGCCGAAGTGACGTCAAAACGTCAGTCCTGCCCAGCCTCTTAAAGAAACATTATCTGTCACAATATGTAAAAAAATTGAGCCAAATTTATTGTTGTCTTATTTTTTAATTCAAAAAGGTGAATTTTTTCCAAAAAAAGTGCGCTTGTAAGACCGCTGCGCAAATACGGTGTGACAAAAAGTATTGCAATGACCACTATTTTATTCTCTAGGGTGTTAGAAAAAAATATATATAATGTTTGGGGTTTTAAGTAATTTTCTAGCAGAAAAAACTGTTTTAGTCTTGCAAACACCAAATCTGAAAAACACCTAAGGTCTGGAAGTGGTTAAAGGAGACTTCATCATCCATTGGCAGTGTAATGTGCCTAGCTAGTCTGATGACAGCTGCCTCTACTAGTGGCGGTTATTCCCATGCCTGGACAACCTCCTCCTTGAAGGGGTATATTTTCTCAAACCTGCTGGACAGAGATGGTTTTCTGTTGACGTTCCATTCATCATACACAACCTTTTTACTTCCTCATTTAAGGGAAACGAGAGTATCGTCTTCTTTAATTGCGGGTAGTATTTCCTTGTTTTCGCAGGTTGTGTGACTTCCTCCTCCCACTCGAGAGCTTCTCTTAATGCTTTTACTAGGGGCTGCACTAGAGCAAATTTAAACCCGGCAAATTATTCTTCTGCCGCCGGAGATACATCTTCTGAGCTGAACGCTAGTGATGGTTCTCGTGGGGCATTTTTTGTGCAAATGGTAGGCTGGACAGGGATGCACCAGACCCCCTGCTGCAAGCTGCATCCATCGGAGGTGTGAACCCAGCCTAATCGAGATGCATCGTGGAATCAAATTGAAGACATGATAATCGTAATTGAATCAAATCCTGAGACCAGTAATAATGCTCACCCCTAGTGTATATACTGGGCTATTTTAAAAACAGTATGCAGCATGGGTATGAGCAAGGAGGATGCAACATTTTAAACCTGAGTTATATTAGCCTTTCCTTTTAGTTTAAATACTGTCAGCAAGCTCTGAATAGTAAGGGTGGTTGTTTTAGATTTACAATTTTTAAACAGTTTAATATGCTTTTTTCTATAGCTTGTATAAAAGCTTTATTTAAACATTTGACATAGGGTGCACCAATGAAAATGCTTTCGTAAAGCATTCTGGATTTTCCATAGAAAACACAAGTAACTGTATACGACTGTAAGAGCAGAGTAGTTAGATGACAGTTAGGCGGGGTAGAGGGGAAAACATCAAGGAGGTTGGTCTTGGGCTGGAACATCTTAATAAGATGTTGGGGAAACCAGTCAAGGACCAGCAATGGGGCAAGGAAAACTGGAGTTAGACTTACCGGTAACTCGGTTTCCAGGAGTCTTCTAGGACCAGCCCTTGAGAGTTGGAGCTCCTCCCTGGACAGGAAACACATTGCCTCCAGATCCCTCAGGCTTCTGGACAGTGTTATCCAAGAACCAAAGGACGGAGCTGAAATACAGTTAAACCGTACATGCAACTCATTTTATACATATAAAAGGGTGGGAACGTGCTGTCCTGGAAGACTCCTGCAAACAGAGTTACCAGTAAGTCCAACTCCAGTTTATCCCCCAGTCGTCTTCCAGGACAGCCCTTGAGATGATGAGCAAGTACTTACCAAATTTTTAGGGGTGACCACTGCTTGGAGGACCTTCCTTCCAAAAGCTTAATCCTGATCACCTAAGACATCCAATCGATAGTGTCGAATTAACGTAGACATGCTTGACCATATGGCGGCCTTACATATCTGCTCCGGGGTAGCGCCTGCTCTTTCTGCCCAGGACGTGGTTAACGCCCTTGTAGAGTGTGCATTCAAGCCTTGTGGAGGGTCCAAGTGCAAAGTTTTGTACCCTTCTGTAATGGACATCTTAATCCACCTGGCTATTGTTCCTTTGGAAGTCTGTTTACCTTTTCGGTTTCCTGAGAAGGGCCTCTGATGTTCTGAAACTTTTAGTCGCTTCCAGATAGGCTATGAGACATCTCCTGACATCTAGTTGGTGTAGTTCTTCCTTATTGTTTGCAGGCTTACTACAGAAGGAAGGTAGTATTATGTTCTGACTTTTGTGAAAGGTGGAAGCAACTTTGGGAATGAATGATTGGTCGGTCCTTAGAATGACTCTATCCTCCAATATTTGCATATAGGCAGAGCTTGGAGTTCGCTGACTCTGCGAGCGGAAGTCATAGCGATAAGGAAGACTGTTTTTAGGGTAATTAGTCTTAAGGATGCCTTTGATAATGGCTCAAAGGGGTCTTTAATGACCGCTTAACATTATTGACATGTCCCATGGAACCGGTCGTTGTTTAGAGACTGCTTTACAAAACCCATTTATAAGCGGGTCCTGTTGTAGGGAATGCTGTAAATAGACTGATAGGGCTCCAACCTGTACTTTAATCGTGCTTAAAGATAACTTTTTGTCAATTGACCTCTTGCAGAAACTGTAAAAATTGTTGGAGAATCGTATTCTCTTTTTCCATTTTCTGTTAGCCAGAGGTTAAATTTCCTCCAGACTTTAAGGTATATGGCTCTGGTAATTGGTTTGCGACTTTGTAACAGAGTTTATCACTCTGTCAGATAGACCCTTGGACTTCAGGATGTCTACTTCAGATACCAGGCCCCTAATTTTAGTATTGCTGGATTGGGATGCCGTACTGGACCGTGGGATAGCAGGTCCTGACTGCAAGGTAACATCCATGGTGATCGATCCGCCAATGAAAGCAGAAGTGAAAACCATGCCCTCTTTGGCTAAAAGGCTATTAGGATAAGAGATGTCTGCTCTGTCCTGAACTGGAGAGAATTTTTGGTAACAGATGCAGAGGGAAGGCGTAAGTTAGTCTGAAAGTCCATGCGTTCTGGAGAGCATCGACTGCTACTGGTCGATCCCTTGGGTTCAGGGAGAAAAAATCTGATAAGTTGGTGTTTTCTTTGTTGTCAAATAAGTCGATCTCTGGAAGGCCCCATTTTGAAACTATTTCCGCTAACACTGTCAAATCTAGTGACCATTCTTCTTGTGAGATTAACTGTCTGCTCAAAAAATCGGCTAGATTGTTTTGTACACCCTTGAGATGGATTGCTGAAAGGGATTCCAGATTTTCCGCTGCCCATGAAAATATTTCCAGTGCTATGCTCATCAGGGTGGGACTCCTGGTTCCTCCCTATTTGTTTAGGTATGCTACCGAGTTTATATTGTCCGATTTGACCTGTATATGTATGTGTCTGAGCTGACTTTGGAATGCTGAGATTCCTCTGGCTACGGCTTTTAGTTCTCTGTAGTTAGAGGAGTGTTGTTTCTCTAGGTGAGTCCAAGTGCCCTGTGCCCATTGTCCATCTAGATGGGCCCCCCATCCCTGATTGCTGGCATGCGTAGTCAATATGCGTGCAATCAGGGAGGTCCACAGTAGTCCTTTTTGTAAATTGCACCAAAGGGCCTGCTTTGTTATTTCTGGGAGGTACACCTTGTCCTTCAAGTCTTTTCCCATCAGATTTTGTAGGAGAAAGGACTGGCGTGGTCTTTGGTGAAACCTGGCCCATTTGACTGCCGGGATGAAGGCAGTCATGAGTCCTAAGGCTGACATTATTTCTCTTATTGTAACTGGGAGATTTGTCTGCATTTGTGCCATCCGTTGTCCCAGACGATCAATTTTGTCTTGTAGGAGTATGTTTTTTCTCCCTGTTGATGATCCAACCCAACTGAATCTTCTAGTAGTTTCTGTTCTGTTGGTGCTATAAACAGCAAGTCGTCCAAGTAAGGGATAATTGTTATGGCTTGGAGTCTTAATGGTGCTAGTGTCTCTGCCAGGATCTTGGTAAAGATCCTCGGAGATGAGGAGAGGCCGAAGGGCAGAGCTTGGCTTTGAAAGCGCTAGACGTTGTTCTCTATCCGTATGTTTTGGAAATGGGTATCAGGACTTTTTGGTCTACTAGTTCTCCTATGAGTTGTGGTAATGCCTGCGCTTTTGCTGGGTCTCTTGCTAACTGAGTAACCAAAAATCTCGTTGAAGGTTTTTGGTTATACGCTAGGACATACCCTTTCTCTATAACTCCCCTGATAAAACTGTTGGAGGTCAGTTTTTTCCATTGTGAAAAGAAGTCCCCCAATCTTCAGTTGGATGCTGGCATCACTGTAGTTTGGGATTTTTGTCAGGAGGGTTAAAGAGCACGCCTGCCTTTTGTTTCCCTCTCGGTGCCGACCAGGGTTTGTTTGTCTTCCCTTTTTCTTGTGTTTTCCTAGGAAATCACTTTTTCTTATCAGGAAAAGTCTTTTTTCTGTCAGCCGTACGCGCTAAGGCTTTGTGTAGAGGGGTGCCAAACAGGAATTTGCCTGAAAAAGGGAATGCTACACAGGCGTAATTTTGAGGCTGTGTCTGCCGCCCAGGGTTTGAGCCAAAGGGTTCTCCTGGCTGCTACGGACAGTGAAGCTGCCCTAGCTAATTTTACGGATTCAGTTGAGGCGTCTGCAATGAATTGGAAAGATATAGGTTGCGTTAACTGTAGTCAATCTGCACCAAAATATGAACAAGAATAGTGAATAATTGTCACTTAGTACAAATAAGTGAGTAAATATGTGAATTTAAAATACAAAAATTATTAATACAATAGTCCAGTGAACTAAACACTGTATTATTACGTGAAGCAAATAAATGTTGTATAAACCAAAAAGTCCAAGAAAAACACCAGTGGAGATGTTATAAAATTATTATGATAGACTCAAGAGTTGGAACACCCATGTGAAAACAGTCTCTTCCAAATGCTGTAATTGCTCCACAGATAGAAGTTGTTTGATAGGATCCACCACCAAGAGAAGTGCCTGCTTACCGGATCTTAGTGACCCCCTATTACAGAGGGTCAAAGACAGCTTTAAAACAGATGCAGCTCACTCTACTCCAGCACTCTAAATCCGAATGATGATAGGTCAAATCAAATCACCCACAGACTCGATGGACTCCAATGGCAGAGATCATACCAAAAAAACAAGAAAAGCTCCCATAGTGTAAAACCATATAGGATTTATTAAAGAAAGGATAAAAGAAACACTTACATCAGATCAAGAAATAAACAGCCTTAAACCCGCAGTGCCGGCCGGTCACCTGCAGGTAAACCCGTTCCTGTGGGTAGGTAAAATGGGGAGTGACGTTTTCGCGCCATTCCGCCCTACGCCGTTTCGCAAAAACTTGCGTCTTCCAGGGGCCTAAAAGACCCCTTGAAAGGCCCCTGGAAGAGGAAAGTTTTTGCAAAACGGCATAGGGCGGAACGGCGCAGAAACGTCACTCCCCATTTTACCTACCCACGGGAATGGGTTTACCTGCAGGCGACCGGCTGGCACTGCGGGTTTAAGGCTGTTTATTTCTTGATCTGATGTAAGTGTTTTTTTTATAATTTCTTTAATAAATCCTATATGGTTTTACACTATGGGAGCTTTTCTTGTTGTTCTATCTGTGGAGCAATTACAGCATTTGGAAGAGACTGTTTTCACATGGGTGTTCCAACTCTAAATCTATCATAATAATTGTATAACATCTCCACTGGTGTTTTTCTTTGACTTTTTGGTTTATACAACATTTATTTGCTTCACGTAATACAGTGTGTAGTTCACTGGACTATTATATTAATAATTTTTTTTTTTTTTTTTTTATTTTATTAACTTATATTTACTCACTTATTTGTACTAAGTGACAATTATTCACTATTCTTGATTGACTACAGTTAGCGCAACCTATATCTTTCCAATTTTGTACACTGTTTGTTTATCAGCAGGTTTGCAGCCATCTTATCCCCACAGATTTATTCATTTATTCAATTGTTTTGGGATCACTTATAATTTTTTCAACTAATATATTTTTTAGCGCGGTGTAGCGCAGTTTCTTCCCCCATTTTTTCCAGTGTCTGCAATGAAACCTACTGCTTTAAAAAGCATGGGAAAGGATTTTGACAACTCTGACCTAGGGGTACCTGCCGTGAGGTGTTCCTGTAATTGTTTTAGCCAAAATTCGAAATTTCGGCATACACAGGTGGTTGCTAGTGCTGGCCTAAGGTTGGCCATAGCTGTCTCCCAGGATCTTTTGAGGATTACATCCCCTCTCTCATGGGGTCCCCTAAATGCCCTATGTCCTCGAAGAATAAATCAAGAGTGTTTTGACACCTTCCCTAGGGGGACTGGTTCCAGACTTAACTGGGGTCATTATCAAAAGGGAACCTTCTTTTCAGTCCACCTGAAAAGAAAGACCTCTTATCGGGTTCCTTCCATTCCCTGAGTACCAGGTCTGACATGAGCTTGGGTACTGGAAATACCTATTTTCTTTTATTTAAACCCTCGAACATCTTATCGTGCCTTGAGAGTGAGGTTTTCTCTTCCTTTAGCTCCAAGGTTTCGTGAATGGCCCCTACTAATTGGTCTACTTCCTCCTGAGATAGCTTGAATCTGGTGGGGGTGCCTGAGTCCTCCTGACCTTTCTCCTTCCCAGAATCCGATTGGAAAGGAATCCAGGTCAGTATTTCTAAGGGAAATCTCCTCATTCTCCACAAGTTCTCACTGAAGCTACCGGAGTAGGAGAGGTGGGCACCTCTTGTTGCCTGATGGCTGAGCATGGGATTTGAGTATCTTCAATAACAAAGGAACTTAAAGGGGAATCCTCCTCGCTCTTTAGTACCGCTGAGATACAAGAGGAACAAAGTTTTGGTGTAGTTGGAAGAGAGCCTTGTGCTGCAAGAGGGACATTTTTTTTTGTCTTTGGTAAGGGGTATTGCTCTGTCTGTTCTGTTGGAATCCTTCTGAGAGGGGGCTTTAAGCAGGTACAAAAGTATTTAGTCTATCGCCTCCCCTGTCTAAGGTGCCCAACAGAGCTTGAGATAGTTCCCCCTGGCTTCCGCCTTCTAGCTCTTCTTCTATGCAAGAGAAAACACAGGAAAAAAGGACTCTGGCCAGGCCAGCCAGCCTACCTGTGAAGAGCCGGCGTTAAACTCCCCTGGAGCGTGGGATGCCTCCATGGTGCTCCGTTTGTTAAGCATTCTCAGCCCATGCTGTATTGCCTTTAAGCACCGACTCGTCCTTCCCCTTTTCTCTGTGCCGGAAACCAGAACCATAGCTTCCGGCGCGCAGTGATGACTCGCATCCCCCGGAATTGACGCTCTGCGTCTACCGGGTCACAGCGCCTACCGCGAGAAGTGTGAGTTCTCCTGCTGCCGACTCCGCCGCCATGTCCCGTCACCACTGCCCACTCCCTCGCCGGGCACCGGAGAGATGGGGGAACTCCAAGCACATGCGGAGGGAACCCGTGGCCCGCGGAGAGATTTAAGGTGTGGGGGACTTTCGGCTGGACAGCCCTTGTTGATGGATACGCTCCAGGACCTATCTTCCCTTTAAAAGACAGTTCCTCCTGGCAACAAATCTCCTCCCACTGAGGAAACACAAAAAACTGACCAGGTGCCTTAAAGAGCTGGAGGCAATGTGTTTCCTGTCCAGGGAGGAGCTCATCTCTCAAGGGCTGTCCTGAAAGATGACTGGGGGAAAGACGGATCCTGGTGGTAAGGGATTCAATTATTAGGACAAAGAGGGTCATCTGTCACAAAGACCTTAAGTGCTAAACTGTATGTTGTTTACCGGGCGCTTGGATTCGGCACATCGCAGATCTGGTGGACAGATTCTTGGATGAGGCTGGGGAGGACCCAGCTGTCATGGTGCACGTTGGTACCTATGACAAAGTTACAGGAAGATGGAGAGTCCTAAAAAAAGATTTCAGGAATTTCTCTAAATTAAAGAGAAGTACCTTCAAGGTAGTATTCTCAGAAATACAGGCACCTCAATCCACTCCAGAGAGGCAGCGGGCGATCAGGAAAATTAACAAGTGGCTGAGGAGATGTTGGAGAAAGGAGGGGTTCGGGTCGCTGAAGAACTGGGCTGAGGTCAGGGTCGCACCAAAATGGGGAGGGTGCAGCTCTGCTGGAAAAGAAGATGGTCGAAAAGTTAGAGGGGCTTTTAAACTAGGTGTTGGGTGGGGGGGAGGGGTCCAAATGTAGAGCTAACCAGCATTGAGCAAGGTTCAGTGGGTAATATTTGGGCCATTAGTGGGAGTACTGGAGCTGCTAATGTACGAGGGGGATTTAGAATTTATGGGAATTTCAGAAACTTGGTTTGACGGCTCACATAATTGGCTGGCAACCATTCAGGGGTATTCCCTATATTGTAGACATAGGAAGAGTAGGAAAGGGGAAGGAGTATGCCTGTATATCAAGTAGAATGTGCTAATGAACATGAGGGACGACATCAATAATAGAGCTAGGGAGGAGGTAGAATCCTTGTGGGTGGAACACCAAAGGGAGGAAAATAATGGGAAAGTAATAGTGGGCGTATGCTACTGGACCCTTAACCTGAGGGAGGAGGGGGAGGAAGACCTGCTATAACACCTTGAAATGGCGGCAAGTCATTATAATGGGGGATTTTAATTACCCAGATATCAACTGGGCAGAAGGCCGTTTAAGGCTCACTATTTCCTAAATGTCTTGCAGGATAATTTCATGGGTGAGCTGGTGAATGCACCAACAAGAGATAATGCATTTCTTGACCTACTGATTACTAACAATACAGACCTGATCACGGATGTGGAAATATGGGGCAACTCAGGAAACAGTGACCACATGCCAATTAGATTCAGTAGAATCACAGAAATAAGAAGCACAAGGGTAGTACAAGTACACTGAACTTAAATAGAGGGAACTTCCCTAAACTGCGCTTTTTGCTAGATGATATTAAATGGGATAATATAGGAACAAAAAACACGGATAAAAAATGGGAGTGCTTTAAGAGCATACTAATTAAAAGGTATTGGCCAGTGCATTCCAATGGGAAATAAGTTAAAACGTGCTAAAAATAATCCTGGGTGGCTAAATTCCTAATGTAAAAATGCATATAAAAGCAAAAGAAAAGGCCTTAAAAAAATATGAGGTTGAGGGAGGGGTCATTGTCAGCATTCCAACAATACAAAGAATGTAAGAACAAAAAGTAAAAGCGCAATCAGTTCAGCTAAAATAGACCATGAAAGGCACATAGAGGAGGAAAGTATATATATATATATTATATATATTATATATATATATATATATATATATATATATATATATATATATATATATATATATATATATATATATATATATATATATATATAAAATGTTTTAAATATATTAATATTTGGCTCCATAAAGGATGGCTGAGGGAATTTAGTTACAAAAGACAAAGAGAAGACAAAGGTTTTATATGCATTCTTCTCCTCAGTTTTCACAAAGGAAAAAGGGGGATATTGTAACCAAGACTGTATGAATGTTAATAAAAAGTCACAGAATGCACCCTCATGGAAGAGGCCAGTATCAGAAATAGAATTGAAAAACTTAAAAATAAGTCACCAGGACCAGATGGCTTACACCTGAGGGTCTTTAAGGAACTCAGTCAGGTGATAGCTAAACCATTGTTCCTATTTTTTATAGACAGTTTACTGACTGGAATAGTACCAGCTAATTGGAGAAAAGCCAACGTGGTACCAATATTTAAAAAAGGGCCTAGATATATCCCTGGAAACTACAGGCCAGTTAGTCTATCATCAATAGTCTTCAAGTTATTAGTAATGAAAACAGTATCATAAGTAGCAATTAGCATGGATTAATGAAGAATTGTTCTTGCCAGAACAATCTATGAGGAAATGAGCTGCCATCTAGATAAAGGAAGGCCTGTGGATGTGGTGAAAAGGCATTTAATACAGTTCCCCACAAACATTAACTTTACAAACTGAGGTCTGTTGGCATGGTTCATGGGGTGAGTACCTGGATTGAAAACTGGCTACAGGGGTGGGTCCAAATGGTGGCGATAAATAGCGAATACTTGGAATGATCTGGTGTGGTAAGTGGGGTCCCCCAAGGATCTGTCCTGGGACCAATTCTGTTTAACTTATTTATATAGAGGATGGGGAAGATAGCTCAATCTCAGTATTTGAGGATGATACAAAGTTAAGCAGGGCAATAACTTCTGTGTGGGATGTGGAAACCTTACAAGAAAACCTTAATAAAATAATGAGTTAGGCAGCTACATGGCAAATGAGGTTCAATGTTGAAAAAAGTAAGGCAATGCATTTGGGTGCTAAAAATATGAACGCAAGTCCTCTTTAGGAGAAAAACCTCTTGGGGTATCTAGAATGGTAAAGGAACTGGGGGTAGATGACAGGCTCAGCAATGGCATGCAATGCTAAGCTGCTGCAAGCAAAGCCAAAAGAATATTATCAGGTATTAAAAAGGGTATTCACTCCAGAGACAAAAAGATAATTCTCTCTCTACAAGACTAGTACGGCCGCATCTTGAGTATGCCGTCCAGTTCTGGGCACCAGTCCTCAAGAAGGGTATGCTGGAACTGGAGAGAGAGGAGCAACAAAGCTAATAAAGGGACTAGACGATCTCAGCTATGGGGAAAAACCACAAGCATTGAACTTATTCTCTCTGGAGAAGAGATGCTTGAGAGGGGATATGATAGCGATGTACAAATATCTTACTGGTGACCTTAGCACAAAGGGAGTTTAAAAAGACACATGGCCATTCACTGAAACGGGAAGAGAAGCGGTTTAACCTTAAACTGCGCAGAGGTTTTTTTTTTTACTGTCGGAGCGGCAAGGATGTGGAATTCTCTTTTACAAGCAGTGGTATCAGCAGGGAGCATGGCTAGTTGAAAAAAACGATTAGATGGGCACCTTATCACAGCATACAGGGATATATGATATATTATTGACATAAACACAAGCACGCTCACACATCACATGTTGAACTGGTGTCTTTTTTTTCAGCCTTACCAACTATGTATTTCCTTCCTTTCCCATCTCTAACTGAATCTCAATATGGGGCCATATAGTGCTGGTTGGAAGGTAGAATGAGTCCTTATCAGTGTGTCTGATACCTGGTTGTGTAAACAGGCATTTTTCACCAAAGCAGTCAGCTTGTTAAAAGGTATAGAAAGGAACAGAGGGCTCCACCAATTTTTATTTCGGAACAGTATAAAAAAAAAATGTTTAAAAACGTATTCTCTTTAGGAATTACTTTCATTTCTATTACTAATTTACATGCCCTACTGACTCACATGTGCAGGGCATTCTGGGCCTTGGCTGCCTCCTGTTTGGTGCTGTATCGGATAAGAGCTGTGCCCTGGGTGAGGTTGAGATGGAATGTCAGGAGAGGGCCATGCTGCATGCAGATCGTCCGGAGGGTGGAACCGTCGATCTAGAAAAAGAAACAAACCACCAAAAAGCATAACCATTTACCAGCTCCTAAAATAGACAATGATTTGCAATTTTATGAACGTGCATTATTCTGATTATCTGCAGATACCTGTGGTGTAAGATTAAGAAGGATCAGCCAGTAACTTGGACGCACAGAACTGCCATCACTCCAGGTAGATCCTATAAATAAATGACTTGTTAAATCAGTATTTTTTTCAAAACCAGATATTCAATATCAAAACCACCGCAATTTAACAGCTGTAGCTGAAACACTGATATTTGCCATGTTGCTTTGATGAGATGTGACAGTGCAACATATATTGTAATATTATTTATCCTACTTCACAATTGAAGAATGATGTCTCTATGCCCACTCACACTGAGAATTTACAGCATATTGGAAAATCTTGTTGCAGTTATCAATGTTTCAAGCAGTTGGAGGCGCTTGATGTAATATTTGGGGATAAGGAACAATCTCTAGCCATGCTCCGATAATGGATACTGCTTGCAAAGCTCTGTCCTTTTACAGTTGGTATGAAGAGATACATTTTATTACTGAGGTTATTAATTCTGCTTTCTCCTTAGTACAAAAGTTTATATCACACGCTAATAAGCAATGACTACAAATATGCAAATAAACATTTACTCCAACATCAGAGATCCTTATCAATTTACCAGATGTGATCCTTGAGTCCTGACCACCCCATCCTCTTACAGAGCGAGGGGCTGTGCTGTTCCATGGAGAATTGGTGGCTTTGGGATTGTTGGTGAGCCCTGGAGGGGGGCGAGGCAGCCCAGGGCTATTTCTGGACATCTGGTTCTTCCACATCTTGTTTGAGTGATGTGATGGATTGTGTCCAATGGGGTCTGGTGACCAGGTGGATTTATAGTCCCCAAACTTTGCTGAGAGTGCTGGTTTAAAAAAAAAAAAAAAATAGCATAAGAAAAAATAAGGAAACCTGTCAAATGAGAAACATGCCTGCCATGCCCCCTTCATTTGGCTTCAATATATAAGCTACTGACTTGGAACAGACACACAGAAGAGTTTACATGTTTTTCTAAGTTTATGGATCTTTACACTTTGTCATTGATTCAGTTATAAAGCCAAATGATCAGCAAAACAACTAAGGTAGCTAACAAAAGAAAATATACAAACATATAGAAAATGTACCATTTAAAGCAGAGCTTCACCAAAAAGGGGAAGCTCCGTTTGCCTCCTCCCCCCCTCCGCTGCCACATTTGTCACCTTGTTTATAGTTTTTTGATTGTTTATATCTCAGTATTGAACTACATTTTATGTACCCAGGTCAACACACCCCGTGAGACCTTGTGGTTCTTCTGGTCCCCCCAGTTGGATCCCGACTCTTTTTGGGCTTCACAGCAGGGAGGGGAGGCGGGACCACCCACCCGCATCTCCTCTTTATGCTTTGCCTTCATGGCCGTTACTCTGGCCGCATCCCCAGGTCACCTCCGGATGTATGCAGTGAGGTCGGCACGCTCATCGGCACGCTCACACCACCGCAGCGTCACACACGTTGCGTCGAGGGCTCACGCCCTCTTGGGACGCCGAGGGAGCCACACGTGGGCCGTTTCCTCAGTGGCCCCAATTTGCCTTCTGTGAGGGGGAGGAGGAAGGATAGGCGGCACCTGCATCCCATTAGCCAATTGTCTTTGGCGCACTATTTAAATATTTGGCTGCAAGAGGATCACTACATGATTCCGATGCAGACCCAGACTGGACAGCCAGTACATACATATACATGGCTCCATGTGAGTATATAGGAATATAATAATAATGTATCATTTAGCCGGCTATGGTCGCCACATTCTAGGCTATGAGACATTACTATTCCCGTTGTAGATTTGATTTAACTCAAATCGCAACTTTTTTTTTGTTTGTTCATTATCTCTTGATTATTCCTTTTATACATTGTATCCAACAGTCTCCACCTGTCCAGCTCCTTGGTAGTTGGCTACTATCACATATAGCCAACACAGTGTGCAACTCTAGTACTTACCACACACACTCACAGCATCACATTCCACTTCATGCTCTCACTCTCATATTCCCTCACATGTTAGATCTGTCTCACTAGAGAGTTTTTTTCTTTTCTTTTTTTCTTTACTGCACCTTGTACATTCATACCCTATCGTAATTGTGTTATTTCATTTATATCATCACATGCATTAGGCAACACTGGCATGCCTCATGTTTACATTTTTTACACCTTCAGCACATTCAATTCACTGTATTTAGCAGATTTATAGATACCTTACCCATCATAATTCACTTCATAATTACATCCATCTGTTCATCATTTTACTTTTTTAAATACTTTTATTGCCTTTGACCCTAAATTAGAGATATATATATAATATATATATATATTAATATATATATATATATATATATATATATATATATATATATATATATATATATATATATATATATATATATATATACACATTTGGGATGACACTGCAGGTGCCGGTCCTCGTTTCTTTGCCTCCGGGAGCACTAGTGTGTGGCTCCTTGCAAGCCCATTTTCTTGCCGGGTTTTCTGTTCCTCTGGGGAGTTGGGAATCACCACGGGATTCTCCGGATTGTGTAACTGGCTTACTTTTTTGGCTATGAAATCATCCATCTCTTTCCTTAGTGGTAATTATCAGTGTTTCTATCTATAAATTTATTCAATGCATATCTTGATATGTTTCAAGTTGCATATACTTCTGTTTACCGTATTTTCCGGCGTATAAGACGACCCCCTACTTTTACTGTTAAAATATAGGGTTTGGGCTATACTCGCCGTATAAGACTACCCCTCTTCCAACGCACACCAAATAAAAAATTTAAAACATCAGATTTGATTTTAATATTTTAAATTCAAATGCTTACTGTATTCACTGCATGTATCTGCTCACCAGATAGACTGCCTTTCCTCAGAATCGCCAATCCCAGTATACAACCAGCCAATCACGCATGGCTCTGGCTCTCTGCTCTGATGTGTTTCCTGTAATCTGCCACTCTGATATCATGATGTCAGTCACAGACAGCGTCACAACAACAAGTGATGCTCGTGAGCAGTCCTTGCAGGCATGGTAGGGAGGAGAGGGGGCACCAGATTTCGAGCTGCACTATGCTCAGAACACTCAGGAGAAGCTCTTCAGCATTTTATCTTCCCCAGCTGTCACACTACCCCGTGTTCTAAATTCTTATACAGCCCACACACTGAACTGAGTGCCTCCTTTTCTGTAGCTGCAGCCGTACCAGACAGAGAGCAGGGGGAGGGGGCGGCTCCAGAAGCAGCTAGAAGGTGGCTGTACCTGAAGTTTCAGCACACCGTATATTTGCTTGTAAGGCGACCCCCGGAGTACAGAATGGAGCAGGGAGGGGGGGCGGCTGGCCAGGATGCAGAGCACGGTGGCTCAGCTAGAGGGTGGCTGACTGTCCCTGAAGTTTCAGCACGCCGTATATCGGCTTGTAAAACGACACCCGGCGTACAGAATGGAGCAGGAAGGGGGGGCGGCTGGCCAGGATGCAGAGCACGGTGGCTTAGCTAGAGGGTGGCTGACTGTCCCTGAAGTTTCAGCACGCCGCATACTGGCTAAAAGACAACACCCGGCGTATAAGACGACCCCCGACTTTTGAGAAGATTTTCATGGGTTAAAAAGTCGTCTTATACGCCGGAAAATACGGTATATATTTACAGCCAACTTTCCCCCTGAAGATGACCATAAAAGAACAGTGTAAAAATAAAAAAAAGTAAAATAAATAAGAAGTGCAGAAGCAACCGCATACGTGTGTAGCGCCCACATTTGAAAACGGTGTTCAAACCACACATGAGATATCACACGTTCGTTAGAGCGAGAGCAATAATTCTATCCCTAGACCTCCACTTACTCAAAAACATGCAACCTGTAAAATTTATTAAACGTTGTCTATGAAGATTTTTAGGGACAAAAGTTTGTCGCCATTTCATGAGCAGGCGCAATCTTGAAGTGTGACATCTTTGGGTATCAATACTCAGTGTAACATCATCTTTCACAATATAAAAAAAATTGACCTTACTTTACTGTTGTCTTATTTTTTAATTAAAAAAAAGTGTAATTTGTTCCAAAAAAAAAAGTGCGCTTGCAGGACCGCTGCACAAATACGGTGTGATAGAAAGTATTGCAAAGACCGCCATTTTATTCTCTTTATTGTGTTAGATAAAAAATATTTAATGTTTGGGGTTTCCAAGTTATTTTCTAGCAAAAAAAAAAGATTTTAACTTGTAAACAAGTTTAACCACTTGACCACTGGGCACTTAAACCCCCTTCCTAACCAGACCAATTTTCAGCTTTCGGTGCTCTCACATTTTGAATGACAATTACTCAGTCATACAATATTGGATTGGAATAAATACTTTTAGAGCGCCGAATGCGAGTTGTGAAACTCGCGTCTAGGCGCTTACCAACAAGCTGGGGGTATCCAGTTCCCAGGAGCAAATATGAACCCATATGAAATTTTTGTCCTTTTTTTCACACAAATATAGCTTTCTTTTGGTGGTATCTAATCACTATTGGGTTTTTTATTTTTTGCGCGAAGAAAAAAAGACTGAAAATTCTGTAAAAAAATGAATTTTTCTTCACTTCTGTTCTAAAATTTTGTAAATTTGTAATTTCTCTTCATAAATTTTGGCCAAAATTTATACTGCTACATATCTTTGGTAAAAATAAGTACAAATGGGTGCATATTATTTTATCTTTGTGAAAGTTTTAGAGTCCACCAGCTATGGTGCCAATATCTGAAAATTGATCACACCCGAAGTACTGATCTAATTTCTTGAGACCCTAACATGCCAGAAAAGTACAAATACCCCCCAAATGACTCCTTTTTGGAAAGAAGACATTCCAAGGTATTGTTTTATTTCACTAAATTGTCATATTATCAGGTTATTTCACAGCATATGCATACCACAAATTGCACCCCAAAACACATTTTGCTATTCCTCCCTAGTATGGCGATACCACATGTGTGAGACTTTTACACAGCGTGGCCACATACAGAGGACCATCAGGCGTTCTGGAGCACCCAGGCCAATTCTGACATTTCTCTCCTACATGTAAAAACTATCATTTATTTGCTAGAAAATTACATAGAACCCCAAAACATTATATTTGTTTTCTTAGCAAAGACCCTAGAAAATACAATGACGGTTGTTGCAGCTTTTTATCTCACATGGTATTTGCGCAGCAATTTTTCAAACGCTTTTTTAAAAAAAAAAAACGATAAAGTTAGCCCAATGTGAAAAATTAAGTTACGCCGAGTAAATAGATACCCAACATGTCACCCTTCAAAATTGCACACACTCGTGGAATATCACCAAATTTCACTACTTAAAAATCCCTGCAGGCGACTATTTAATTTTTTTTTACTGGTTACATGTTTTGAGTTACAGAGGAGGTCTATGGCCAAAATTATTGCTCTCGCTCTAACGTTCGCAGCGATACTTCACATGTGTGGTCTGAACACAGTTTTCATATGTGGGCGGGACTTACGTATGCGTTCGCTTCTGCATGTGAGCACACAGGGACAGGGGCACTTAAAAAAAATGTATTGTTCATTTTACTTTATTTATTTTAGTTTGACACTTTTTCCCCAAAAATAATTTTTATTCCTATTACAAGGAATGTAAACATTCCTTGTAATAGGAATATGGCACGACAGGTCCTCTTTACAGTGAGATATGGGGTCAATAGGACCCCACATCTCACCTCAAGGCTGGGAAGCCTGAAATAAAAAAAACAAAAAACGCTTCTGGCTTAGATCGTAGCGGTGATTCGGTAATAGCACCGCAGGGCGGCGGAAGGGGCATCCCCTCTCGCCTCCCGTAAGAACGATCAAGCGGTGGAACAGCCACTATGACCATTCTTATGGTGTAGGGAATCGCCGGCTGAAAAAGCTGATATCTGAATGATGCTTGTAGCTGCAGGCATCATTCAGATATTCCCGCACAAAGTCAAGGACGTCATATGACGGCCAGCAGGCGGGAAGTGGTAAAAACGCTTTTTGTTTTTAACACAAAGTTATGGCTTTGGGTATGGCCGAGCATGGCTGGGTATGGGCAGGGTATTGCAGAGTATGGGCAGGGTATTGCAGAGTATGGGCAGGGTATAGCAGAGTATGGGACGGGTATTGCAGAGCATGGGCAGGCATGGCTGTAGCTGTGACTTCAATTGTCACAGAGCAGCGCTGCTGCCATCTGCTCTCTCCTCTCACAATGTACTGATCGGTACACAGAGGGGAGAGGAACCGGCGTCATCACATGGCGCCTGTTTGTTTACAAGTGATCGCTCTGTCATTTGACGGAGTGATCACGTGATAAAGGGCCGCTATCATTGGCCCTTTACCGTGATCCGTGTTGCGCCGGATTCCGTGAACCCAGCGAGCATGGACACTTTCGCGAGCGCGCACCAGGGGGCGCACGAGAAGTGCGAGTACGAGAGGACGCCCTCTCAGAATAACTCGACCGCGCTGTAGCCGTCTTTCGGCTATGGCGTGGTCGGCATGTGGTTAAAAATGGGCCCGGACCAAGTGGTTAAATAAATAAAAAAAGGTAATTTTGAAATAAATTGATAGCAGCAAATTGTCTCCAAAAAAAAGTTGGGACAGGGCCATTTACCGTTTGGCACAATGTAGCATCCCTTCTTAAAGCAGTGTTCCACCCACAATTTTTTTTAAAGTCAGCAGCTACAAACACTAAAGCTGCTGACTTTTTTTTTTTATTCTTTATTTCATTTTATAAAAATGGCTACAGATTACAGCAATCACCAACAAATATAAAAAATACGTATGCAATATTTTAAACCTGATTGTCTCCCGTTTCCCCCTCCCGGACTTCCCCTATCCCTCCCCCACCCTCTACCTCCCAGCTTAAATAATATACCGTAATCTTTATTTGGTTTTTATTTTTATTTGTTTTAACTTGTCCCCAGTTAAGATCTAAACTCTTATTCCCTCCGCATGGCTCCATGTTTTTTTTAACTCTTCCAAACACTCCTATTTATCCTTTAACCCAACATTTTTTTCCTCCGTACTGTACCTCAAGCATTCCATGTTGTACGTTTCTTCTACAGAATCAATTAAAAGGTGTGGGATCACTGATTCTTTATATTGTTTTACCGCTCCCTCCACTTTGTGCAACAAAATTGTCCACGGATCTTCTGGTATTTCTTTTTTAGTGATTTCCATTATAAAATGTAAAATCTTTTCTCAATATTTTTACATTTTAGGGCAGTCCCACCACAGGTGGGCAATCGTTCCCACTGCCTTACAGCCTCGCCAACATTCTGCCGATTTACCTGAATGGTATTTACTGGTTTTGTAAGGGGTTGCATACCACCCTGTTAGACATTTATAGTTAATTTACACAGTTTTAGTGTCTACGGCGGAGCTGTAGGTTAGTTTCAAAATCTTTCCTATAGTGGTTTTATCCCTCTGTGACCCCAGTTCCCTTTCCCATTTTTTTTATATATGGCGGGATCTCCAGTTCGTCCATAGTCAACAATAGTTTATATAACCTTGAAATATTTTTTTTGTGCTATCCGCTGTACATAGTAAAAAGGGGGGAACTAATGCGCAAAACCACTCTAACCAAGGGCACTAAAAACTAGATAATAACAATATAAAAGCAAGTAAAATTAAGATTAAATATAAAATTTAAAAAAAGCAGCTGCCACTACCAAAGATGCTCACACACCGAAGATCATATGTAAAAGGGGGGGGGGGGTGTAATGGCGCTTGCTAATAAAGAATAATCAAAGAATAATATAGATGTATAAGCACAATATATGTAAATGCCTAACCAATGTATCCAAATAAATGTGTTCCACTCCTAATTCCGTATGTCCCACCATACATCAACAATCATGATGGGAGGGATGGATGACGTGAAGATAATGAGATTCAAAGTGAATGACTAAAAAATGTTTTTCGGTCATCAAAATTAATTCACAATAAATAAAATGTAGAAAATCCTTAAAATGTGAAGAAAGTCCAGTGCAAAAAAATATATACAATATAAATGGTGATAAAATAACTATCCAAAAATATATAGTAATAAAGTCCCAGTAGGTAAAAAAATACACAAGTCTATATGTGCACAATAACCCTGCTAAATATATAAATAGTGTAAAAAAATATATAATATATAGTGTAGAAATCTATATATATATATATATATATATATATATATATATATATATATATATATATATATATATATATATATAACGTGTACAAAAATGGCAGTGCTTCAATAAAGATTTTTTCCAAAAGTGCACAGTGCTCAAAAACAAAGTCCAGTAATAAAGTGCTTGATTGAATATTCCCCAAAGTGTAATAGTGCTTGAGAAAACGATGCTGCAATCCACCGCACGATCACTCAGTGTAGTTGTGCAGACAAAGCTCCAATAAAGGTAATCCTAGCCTCTCACCTTAGACAAGGCTATGATAAGCTGTAATGATACCAAAGCAAAGCAGATTCCACTGCAGATCTGTGTCTCCAGGTCAGCCCTGTTGTTCCAAACGCCTGGCTGCAGGTCTCCCAGATTCTGACCAGATCACTCCCAGGATGGCACTCAATAAAAGCAAGGTAGAATCCCCATAGTGTAGTATATCAAACACGATTCAATGATAAATAATAAAGCACTTACATTTAAAATCACTTCAATCAGCATGCGAGTATAAAAGCAGTAGTAGCACAAATCTATGATGTCTCCGACGGCTCTCCGACGGCTCTCCTCCTTCCTGACGCGTTGCGTGGCTGATTCAACGCCACTTAGTCATAGTGACTAAGTGGCGTTGAATCAGCCATGCAACGCGTCAGAAAGGAGGAGAGCCATCGGTGACGTCATCTCCGCTCGCGGCCGAGAGCGGAGACCTCATAGATTTGTGCTACTACTGCTTTTATATTCGCATGCTGATTGAAGTGATTTTAAATGTAAGTGCTTTATTATTTATCATTAAATCGTGTTGATATACTACACTATGGGGATTCTACCTTGCTTTTATTGAGTGCCATCCTGGGAGTGATCTGGTCAGAATCTGGGAGACCTGCAGCCAGGCGTTTGGAACAACAGGGCTGACCTGGAGACACAGATCTGCAGTGGAATCTGCTGGGCTTTGGTATCATTACAGGCTTATCATAGCCTTGTCTAAGGTGAGAGGCTAGGATTACCTTTATTGGCGCTTTGTCTGCACAACTACACTGAGTGATCGTGCGGTGGATTGCAGCATCGTTTTCTCAAGCACTATTACACTTTGGGGAGACCAGTATTTTGGGGTTATTTCGTATCGTAGCAAGTAGTGGCTCTAAGGACAACACAAACAAAAGGAGGGATAAGGGACAACCCTGTCTCGTCCCCTTTTTCATCTCGAAGGAGGGGAATGGTGTTCCATTGATTTTTATAGTTGCAGTAGGGTGATGGTACAATGTTTTGATCCACTGGATCATTCTCCCATGATTTCTAATGTTTGTATCATAAGTCTCCAGTTTACCCTGTGGAAGGCTTTTTCAGCATCTATCGACATGAATAGACCTGGGGACTTACTTTCTTTTATCTTCTAAAGTAGGAGTAACGTTCTCACCCCATTATCCCTCCCCTCCCTTCCTGGGATGATGCCCACTTGGTCAGGATGGACCAGTAGTCATCAGACCTTTCATCCGTCCTGCCAATACTTTAACATATAATTTTTGTGTCTGCATTTAGCAGCGATATAGGCCTGTAATTGTAACAAAGCGTACAGTTTTTCCCCTCCTTCGGGATTACGGTTATCGTGGTGGACAAGGCCTCCCTGCTCAAGTCGTATTTTTTAAGATAATACGTTGTAAACCCGTTGGGCCAGGACTTTTTCCTGGGGCTGAATCTTTCAAAGCTTTATCTATTTCCTCCTAGTTTATAGGTTTATCTAGTTTCAACCTTTCACTTTCAGCAATCCTAGGCAGTCTAGCATTTTTTTTTAATTAATTCGTTTTTTCTCTTTTCTCCCCTGCCTGGAACCCCTTCTGTTCTACTGAGTACAGTCACCCCAAAGTAGTTTTTAAATATTTCTGCCATCTCCTTTGTCGCATGTTCCCCTTTCTTATTTTGGATTTTTTTCTATATAATTTATGGATTTTTTCATTTGTAGTATTCTAGCTAGATGTTTGCTAGCTTTATTCCCCTACTGGTATCTTTCTTTAGCTATTCTATTGAAAGTCTTTTTGGTCTCTTGTTCCATAAGATTCTTTAGTTAATCTCTTTTGATTACTAGTTTTTGATACAGCGCTTGATGTTGGCCCTGATGTTTTTTATGTTCTTGATCAACTCTATGGGCCAGATCCACAAAAACTGACGTAACTTAAAAAATCCAATTTAAGTTACACTGGCTTAAAGTTTCTACCTAAGTGCCTGATCCACAAAGCACTTATCTAGAAATTTCAGGCTGTGTAACTAAAATTCCGCCGGCGCAAGGCGTTCCTATTCAAATGGGGCGAGTCCCATTTAAATGAGGCGCACTCCCGCGCCGGCCGTACTGCGCATGCGCGTCGGCCGTACTGCGCATGCGCGAAGTTACGTTACGCCGAGTTTTGAGGATCGCGACGGCTTAAAGTTGCGTCGGGGAAAAAAAAAATGACAGCGGCATGCATTCCTGAGGGAGAACTCCATGCCAATTTTCAAAGAAAAAACCGGCATGGGTTCCCCCCCCAGGAGCATACCAGGTCCTTAGGTCTGGCATGGGTTGTAAGGAGACCCCCCCACGCCGAAAAATTGACGTAGGGGGTCCCCCTACAATCCATACCAGACCCGTATCCAAAGCACGGTACCCGGCCGGCCAGGAAGGGAGTGGGGACGAGCGAGCGCCCCCCCCCCTCCTGAGCCGTGCCAGGCCGCGTGCCCTCAACATGGGGGGGTTGGGTGCTCTGGGGCAGGGGGGCGCACTGCGGGCCCCCCCACCCCAGAGCACCCTGTCCCCATGTTGATGAGGACAGGACCTCTTCCCGACAACCCTTGCCATTGGTTGTCGGGGTCTGCGGGCGGAGGCTTATCGGAATCTGGGAGTCCCCTTTAATAAGGGGGCCCCCAGATACCGGCCCCCCCACCCTAAGTGAATGGATATGGGGTACATCGTACCCCTATCCATTCACCTGGAGGCAAAAAGTAAAAGTTAATAAACACACAACACAAGGCTTTTTAAAATATTTTATTATTCTGCTCCGGACGCCCCCCTGTCTTCGTTATTAGCTCAATTAGCAGGGGGGGGCTTCTTCTTCCACTCTCCGGGGGTCTTCTCCGCTCTCCGGGGGTCTTCCGCTCTCCGGGGGGGCTTCTCCGGACTCCGGGGGGGCTTCTCCGGACTCCGGGGGGCTTCTTCCCTCTTCTCCCCTCTTCCGCTCTTGACTCGGCGAACCCCGGTTCTTCTGCAGCTCTCCGGTGCCTTCTTCTTCAGCGCTGGCTGCCTGCTATGTTTGTGTGTTAGCTCGATTTCAAACAGGCAGCCGGCGCGGTCTTCTGTGACGTCAGGGTCTTCTGGTCTTCTGTTCTTCCGATGTTGTCTCGTCGCCTGTTGTCGCTGTAATGATGGAAGCGCGCCTTGCATCCCATTTATATAGGCATCACCGTCCCATCATGCTCCGGTAGGTACCCACGTGGTGGGTGCCTACCCACGTGCACCCACCACGTGGGTACCTACCGGAGCATGATGGGACGGTGATGCCTATATAAATGTGATGCAAGGCGCGCTTCCATCATTACAGCGACAACAGGCGACGAGACAACATCGGAAGAACAGAAGACCAGAAGACCCTGACGTCACAGAAGACCGCGCCGGCTGCCTGTTTGAAATCGAGCTAACACACAAACATAGCAGGCAGCCAGCGCTGAAGAAGAAGGCACCGGAGAGCTGCAGAAGAACCGGGGTTCGCCGAGTCAAGAGCGGAAGAGGGGAGAAGATGGAAGAAGCCCCCCGGAGTCCGGAGAAGCCCCCCCGGAGTCCGGAGAAGCCCCCCCGGAGAGCGGAAGACCCCCGGAGAGCGGAGAAGACCCCCGGAGAGTGGAAGAAGAAGCCCCCCTGCTAATTGAGCTAATAACGAAGACAGGGGGGGCGTCCGGAGCAGAATAATAAAATATTTTAAAATGCCTTGTGTTGTGTGTTTATTAACTTTTACTTTTTGCCTCCAGGTGAATGGGTAGGGGTACGATGTACCCCATATCCATTCACTTAGGGTGGGGGGCCAGTATCTGGGGGCCCCCTTATTAAAGGGGACTCCCAGATTCCGATAAGCCTCCGCCCGCAGACCCCGACAACCAATGGCAAGGGTTGTCGGGAAGAGGTCCTGTCCTCATCAACATGGGGACAGGGTGCTCTGGGGTGGGGGGGCCCGCAGTGCGCCCCCCTGCCCCAGAGCACCCAACCCCCCCATGTTGAGGGCACGCGGCCTGGCACGGCTCAGGAGGGGGGGGGGCGCTCGCTCGTCCCCACTCCCTTCCTGCCGGGTAGCGTGCTTTGGATACGGGTCTGGTATGGATTGTAGGGGGACCCCCTACGTCAATTTTTCGGCGTAGGGGGGTCCCCTTACAACCCATACCAGACCTAAGGGCCTGGTATGCTCCTGGGGGGAACCCATGCTGGTTTTGTTTTTTACAAATTGACGTGGAGTTCTCCCTCGGGAAAGCATACCAAATGCCGTCGCTGCAATGGGCCTTTACAAGGTGTGACTAACTTTACACTTTGTAAAACGAGCCCTAATTTTACACTTGCAAAATAACACTTACGGCGCAAAAAAGAAGCTAGAAAGCTTTGTGGATCGCCTTAAGTGCTAATTTGCATACTAGCAACGGCATTTCGACTCGAAATGCCCCCCAGCGGCGGATGCGGTACTGCATCCTAAAATTAGGCAGTGTAAATCAATTACACATGCCGGATCTTCTGTGTAACTTTGGAAAAAGCCTTTTGAGGATCGTTTCCAAAGTTACACACAGACTGAACAGCACTTAAGTCGGAGTATCTCTTTTGAGGATCTGGCCTATATTTCTTCAATTCGTGTTTTAATTTTCTTTGTTTTTTTTTTCTTCCCTGCTCCCACGGCAATTAAAACCCCCTAATATAGTCTTTATGGGCCTCCCATAGGGTAGCCCCTGATATCTCTTCTGTCATTTGTTAAAAAACATTGTTCTAGTTATTTTTTCACTATTTCTGCTCCTTCCTCGTCTCGGATTAATTCTTCATTTAATCGCCATATATAGGGTTGCCTTTGGTTTCCCGGTTCTATAATTTTCATTCTCACTGGGGCGTGATCAGATAGCGTAGATATTTCTATGCTCGTTTCCATTACCCTTTCCAATGATCTATAATCTATCAATATGTAGTCTATCCTGGAGTACGTCCCGTGTACCAGGAAGTAAAATGTATAGTCTTGTGTCTTTGGGTGCTGAATCCTCCATACGTCTACCATTTGGCACATATGCATTTTTTGTTTTATCGTTTTTAGCTGTACATTATTCGTCCCCTGTACACGGGATGTACTATCCACTCCAGGTTCCATGCAGAAATTCATGTCCCCCATCAAGATTACATACCCTTTCTTAAAATCCATCAACTCTCCAAGAATTTCTTTTAGGTATTTTATTGGGTTCCTATTGGGGGAATAGATGTTTGCCAGTGTGCATTCCATTTCGCACAGTTTGCCATTTAGGAAGAGAAATCTTTCTTCCGGGTTTATCATCCTTTCCTCCAATTTGAACCGCATCCCTTTAGCAAACCCTATTACCACTCCCCTTGCTCTCTTTGTTCTGTATCACCATAGTACCATGTCGGAAAGTTAGAGGAATATAGTTTCACGTTTGTTTCATGGGTGAGAGGGGTCTCTTGCAGAAAACACTTCGGCCCTATACTGTTTGAGCTTTTTAGGATCTTGGTGGGAGTGTTTAAACCCCTGATGTTATAGGTCATAACGTTTATTGTTGTTACCTCTTTTTTTCAATGCGGGGCCCTCGTTCTCTGTCTGCGGCGGGGCTTTACCATTCTTACTTGTACAGTACAAGAGGTACACTTCCCTTCTTATCTTACTCCCCTCTCCCCAGTTAACCCCCCCCCCCCTCTGGCCCCATTACTGACCTCAGGACCATTTGTGGCCCCATTCACCACACTCGGCACTGGTTCTCTTATTTAGAGGTGCGGCTCTGACCATGCCAACCGGCCCCCTCCACTGGGGCAAGGGGGGGTGAGGTAAGCTGAAGGGGCTATACATAGCCCTGTTGGCCAATCTCAGCCCCCCTTTACTCTATCTTCCCCCCTCTCCCCCCCCCCCAGCCCACTCTTCCTGGTAGTTTCTTGGTAAGAATTATTCTAAAGTCTTATCGGCCTATTTCACATCTTCCTTTTATGTCTTGTTTTCTCTTTTTACCTAACCTGACAGGTCTGGCACCTGTAGACCAAGTTTGTTACAAAAACCTGCCAGTTCTTCCGGGAACCTTAATCTAGCTGATCTTCCCTCTTTTTGACCTATTAGACAAGCTTGGAATCCCCAGTTATACTTAAGTGGTTTTCAGGGATCGCTGTCTTGCGAGTATTCCCAGTCCCAAGTCTGTAAAGATGTGTCGCTCAGTCCTTTCATACTGTATAGGTGGTTTTTCCCCAATTTCGTCTAGATTTCTACCTTGTCCTTGTAAAACCGGAACCTCACTATTATATCTCTCGGCCACTCAGCTTCTGTTTTTTTTTGGTTTTCCGACCCAGTGTACTTTCTCAATCTTGAGGGGATCCTCTGTTCTTTTGTCCAGCAGGGGGTTGAATATTATATTCATAATTTTTCTCAGGTCTTCCCCTCTTTCCTCTGGGAGCAAGAGGATCCTCAGGATTTGTCTTCTGTTTCGATTCTCTTGATCTTCCAATCTCAATAATTCCTGGGCATGTTTGTCTGTTCTCTCTTCCGTCACCTTTACCCTTGTCAGGAGGTGCCCTAGATCCTTTCTTTGTGTATCAAATTTCTACCTTGATTGCGTTTTCCCAGTCTCAGTAGCATCTCGGTCATTTCCCCCTTTGTTGGAATTTGTGCATCTGCCCGTTGTTCATTCCGCTCTGCTTATCTCTAGTTCACTCTTTGTTGTTAGATCGTCTCTGGATTGATCTGCTGCATCCCCAACCTTTTTTGCAGTGCTCTTTTTTTTATCTGTTTTCTTATCCATTTTGTCTTGCTGTTTACCCAGTCTGGGACTTTTTGGGCTTGCCTCCTGGGTCATGTATTGTTTAGTCGTGCTGCACTGTTTTTAGGGTTTTTTGGTGCATTTCCTTTCGTGGTTTTACTCGTAGTTGTACTCTTATTTTCTATTTTTTCTTATTTGCCTATGTTGGGCAGAAAACTTGCTCCAAAGAGGGTCTGAGGTTAGGCCACCGTAAGGGGTACTGCTGTTTACCCCAGTGAACTAAGTTTGTAAAACAGTATATGTGGGGGTACATGTGTCCGGGACCCTTTACGTGCACCTTTATATGGTTAGGGGACGTGTGTCTTGCTGTAGTCACTTCACTCCGTAATCCCAGATGGGGTTCATCTGCCAGCTTCTATACTCTTATTTAAGTTTCAAACCAGCTGCTGTATATACTAGGAAGATGGGCTGCCGGGTGAATAATCTAGCCCTGTGAATTTCCAGGATGTGACTTCCTGTGCCGCAGACCAGATGGATCGGAAGTACAGGCTGTACTTCATAAACCGGTATGCTTGAAGAAAAAAATGTTAATCTTAATCTTTCGTTTAAGACCACCTTTGAAAAGTGGGTGGAACTCCGCTTTAACAACATTCTGTAAAATGTCTGGGAATGGGGGGAGACCAGACCAGTTCCGCAAGGAAGAAAGTAAGCTGGCTGCTTCCTTTTCTGTTCCCTCATCTGGCTGCTGGGACGACATGTCTTTGGTACAGTCTTCCCAGGTGCACGGATCTTTGCTGCAGAGGATTGCTTCCTCCACCCTGCCCGATTTTTGAGGAGGGACAACGGACAACCTCCTCTCCCTTCTCCCCCTCTATCTGCTGCTGGGAAGTGATTGCCACCTTCTCACCCCTGAGCCTCCAAAACTGCCACAGGTGTGGGGCAGAAGTCTTTGACCCTCTGTCCGGTGACCAGCGCTTCAGCTGGGGAAGTTCCATGTAACTCCACTGCTGTTGGTGCTGGGCAGAGCACAGTGAAGTTTGGTCCTGATACCAGCTCTTCTGCTGGAGGCTCATCAGGTGGTTGTTCCTCAGCAGAAAAGTCCATCAAAACCCCTGTCTCTGCAACTGGTGTCTGGGAATAGAGGTTCACCATCTCCTGTCCGTCGAACCCAGAAGATGCTATCAGTGCTGGGCAGAGGTTAGCAGTACTCTGCCCTGTTGTCAGCAACTTCAGCTTTGGGATGGCAATCTCCAGATTTTCCACTGCAGATTCTCTGGCAGCTGCTGGACAGGCACATTTCTCCATCCAAGATCATCCCATGCAGAAACAGGATCATCAAGGTCAGTTAGCACTTCCTGCATCCGCTATAAGACCTCCGCGCCCATAGCTGCGGGAGCAGGTTGGCAAAGAACACCGATTACTCTGCCACATTACTCACTCTTTAGCCAGGATTTCAGAGTTGTCAACTGGTATTTCCTGATAGTCGCAGGCAAAGGGAGCCCAGCCTTGGCGCTGAGCAGAGTCTAGCAGCCGTCTGTAGGTGATCTCCAGCTCCCATTCCTGAACGGCCAAAAAAATCGATATCTTCCAGTGCACTTCCGAGACGTTCAGTAGCCATTTTCAGAAATCCATGATTTCGTCCAACCGCCATTCCAAATCACTCCCAAAGTTAGGGTCCCGTCAGCTTCACATACAACAGTCTCAGGCCGCCGTAGCCAAAGCCTTCTGTTGGGCTGTCATTTGCTATCCAAGGGCATGCTTGGGATACATGCCACCGAAGGGCTCTGTAGCTCTCATCCAGCCACATTTCTGCCCAGACCAGCCTGCTTAATTCAGCTGTCAGCTCCGTGTGCGTTTTTTCTCCCAAAAACAGCACTCGCAATCCATACTGCGACCAGTACCCTTTCTGTATGGGGGGGGGGGGACTTTTCCCTGGTGTCGCTGCTCATGGGCTAGCGCTTCCTTCCATAGTTCGCAGTGGATAGAATCAAACCCTCCCAGCAGGACCTGCTCTGACACTGGTCCTCTGTGCTGTATCTGCATCTCTCGCAACCTTCTTCTGAATTCCTCTTCCATGGCCGCTAGCATCTGTACCATCCTCTCCTGCTATGCGGACCTTGGATCCAGGTGGGAAGTTTGGATGTCCCAGACTGCAGGAAGCGTCCCACTGCTTGCCACCAATGTAACGAAGTGTCCCACACGCCGCTTGAGTGCTTTCGTCATATACCAATTCCTCCCAGTCTGAATATAGATATCAGATATTCCAACCGCTCACAACTGCAAACAAGACGATACTTGCTTGATTGCTGAACATGAACTGTTTATTAGAACCAGAATAACAAGTCTGATATACAGTAGAAGAGGAGGTCCTGCCCTCCTGCTCATAATACTTTAACAATACACTAGTAACCAGAAACATAAATTAACACAAGCTAATTAACTAATCCCTTTAAGCAGCCTATGTGACTCTGTGCCCTTCGGATCATTGTTATAACTCCAGCATTTCACTGCAGGTCAGATTTGTCACTGAGCTTCACATTATCATAAGTATAACCACAGGACACCTTCACACCTTCACACAATAGCAGACGCTCCAGCAGGAGTCGGCCTGTCTCCTACATTGTACAGAGGCCAATGTGATCAGCTCTTTCAACTAACATGTTGCGTTCAGAATCAAACAAAGAAAGAATAGTCTTTACAGATATCTTGGGAGATATTGTGGATAAATGTTACTATCCCATTTTAAGTAATCTAAGACATTTACTTAATCACCCTGTGCCAGGATGGCACAGGGTGACTTAGACATAAGAGGTGCATGGGAGCTGAAACAAGAGTTTCCCAACCTTTTCAAGGGATTCCGAGTTCCCACGGGCCCTCCCGTCACAATGGGTAAGAGAAAAGAGCTCTCTCAAGACTTTTGCAACCTTATTGTTGCAAAACATACTGATGGCATTGGTTAAAGGAGGATTTCTACACTGATCAATGTTCCAGTGAGCACTGTTGTGGCCATAATCCAAAAGTGGAAGGAACATCATTTCACCATCAACGTGACAGAGGAGTGAACATAATTATCAGAAGAGTTTTCCAAGAGCCAAGGACCACTTGTGGAGAGCGTTAGAAAGGCCTGGAATTAGCAGGTACAATTGTTTCAAAGAAAACAATATAAGAAGAAGAAAGTTTGGGCCTTTGAATGAGGTGCGTAACTAACGGTGGGTATATTAAATATGGTCTGAATTCATGTTAAAAAAAAATAGTATTAAGAACAAGTGTTTTATTAAATGATCTCATCAGCAGATAATATAGATATTACATGATTACAGCAATTCATTTTGTAAAATATACATCAACGATACAATTGAACCATGCCAACATTAAGATATGGAATGGAGGAGAGCGTGAAAAATCACAATGGTATTTGAATATTAATCCATAAGGGCAGACATGGGTATAAAAACAAACATCTAAGTGTATGCGCAAATTTCAATAAACGCATCGAGCAATACAGGATGCAAGAGAAGAAAAAGAACCCCACATTATGGTGTCAAATAATAATTCTAATAAGTATAAGCTGCTCCCCTCAAAGTGAAATAAATTGACTTTGTAATATGGTAACCATGGTTTGGATAGCATACGCTATAAAGTGAACGTGCTTAACAATTTAAATAATTAAAAAGTGCATATAAACTCTATAGTGAACAAAAGTGCAATTGTAAACAACAGTCTGGATGAGTATAGCACAATAACAGTCCATAAAGAGTATAAGGTGGTTTAATCTTTAACCCGTCACCATGGGAAAACGATCTTGTGGAAAACACACTCGGCGAGTAAGGAAGTAGCCTACTTACCAACTGACCGTGACCCCTTTAACTAAAAAGGCAGGTCAGGTAAAGCTTGGCTGATTGTAATGCTAAACGAATCAGTGATAACTGGGAGACACTCTGCTGAAGGAATTAATGTGTTAAGCCCGAGGGACCCCCTGCCTCATGTTTAGTCAGAGAAAAAATATAAAAGGGCAAGGCCATAGCATGATATAGTTTATTAAAAAACACTAATTAAAAACAAACATGCATAATGGCCTGTAACTACAGATGGTGCCTAGCCTCGGCACCAGAGGAAAGCCGCATATATAATGCCAGGGAAATGAGAACAGCCATCGCTCGCGGCAGCAGTGGCGTGCGTTCCACCGCCTGGATGCCAAAACGAAAGGAGAACAGGTGACCGGGGAACCAGCCTTGTAGGACGTCGTCAGGAAGCGTCCCGATCACATGATATTTTATTTGCTCAGAGTGGAATTCTAATTGGCCAGAGCTAAAAACTCCAGAATTTGGAATAATGCTGACATCTAGTGGATTTTGCCGATATTGCTATTGCAAAAAAGTGTGGTACAACCCACCTGGCTGACAGAACAATTACACCTTAATACAAGTGGCAACTAATGTTGAGTACATAGCATAAAATTAAAAACTAAAAGGTTAAGAAGATTATTTCATGTAATCCTAATTTTACAATAAGACGCTAGTAACTAATATTGATTAAAAATGTACATTAATAAAAATAAAAATTCAGAGGAGACACTACTAACACCATCAACGAACACCTAACCAACATTAAAAACGGGTACCTGTGAGGACCGAGATAATACCATTAAAAACAGTTTAAATCAACATCTATATATTTTTTTAAAAAATATAGTTTTTTTATGAATTTTTCAAAAAATAGGGCAAGCCCACAAAATACAGTAGTATCCATGAACAACGGAGGTCGCAGCCTCCTAACATTATGTCACAATAAGTAATCATGTGCATCAGTAAGGATAACGTTTATTATGGAATGTCCAATAGTGACAGATAACCGTCCTCTTATAGCTACATGGCTCCGTTGTTGCAAAATACTGACATGTAAATATTTAGAAATAGGAGGCAGCCCCTAACCCAAAACAAAAAAATAATTATTATAGTTAAAGAAAATGGAAGGTATAAAAAAAAAAGAAAGAAAGAAAGAAAAAAAAAAAGGGGGGGGTACAAGGTCGCAGGGCCGATCCGACTGTCGGCGGAGAGCCCACTAGTCCTCCTAATCCCACTATATTCAAATGACCTCAGAATACAAAGAGGGACTTCACTTCCTCAGAGAATTTAAATGTGTTCCATTGGGCCCAAGTTTCGGAGTAGGTCTGATGTCGGTTTTGAGCCAATAATAACAGATCCTCCATCCATTCACCTCTTCAATTCTTGTAAACCATAGAAAGATTGTGGGGGGTCTCGTATATCTCCATTGTCGGGCAATAGACGATCTAGCCGCATTAATCAGATGGCGCAGGGTTGATTTACTATATATTTACCCCGGTATGTTCCAAATGTGTAACAAAAATAAAGCCGGGTCTTCCGGAGGGTTGTACTCAGTACATTTCTGGGCTATCCTGTGTACCTCCCTCCAAAAGTAATCCAACCTCGAACAGGACCAAAAAACATGGAGTAAAGTCCCTCTTTCTTCCTGAAACCTCCAACATATGTTCGAAATTGCTGGAGAATATTTGTTAAATAATGAGGAAGTGAAATTGGTTTGAGCCTGAGTACACATTGAAGATTTTAACGCAAAATGTATGATCTGCCTATGTTGTACCTGAGAAAACGTCCTGTCTAATGTAGTTTCCCACTTCCTTATAAAGGGGGGGGACATACTCATCGGGACGGGCAACCAATAATGCATACATTTGCCATAGTGTATGAGAGCAAGGACCCGTCTCCACACATAATTGTTTGAAGGGGGTACAAATCTATCCGGGGGTGGGAGAGTATTAAGAAAATATGGCAACTGCATTCCACTCCATAGATCAAGGCGGAAGCGATCATTAGGCGAGGTCAGCTCAGACAGCGAGGGCCAGGTTCCAGTGGTAGCTTGTGCAAAATGCGAGGCCTGATAGCACTGCAAGTCTAAAAGTGTTCTAAATGGTCCCTCCTGTAATCCTGGGGGAAAGCAGGGATTTCCCACAATAGGATACAGGGGGGAATCAACCGGTGATAGAGGAGTAGAACGTATTTGAGAGCAAAAATGCAAGGTAGGGCCCAAGGTTGGGTGCTTTTTGAGAGCATGGCTAAGATCTCCAAAGCACCAAACCGCCCGACGCAATGGAACCCCACATTGTGATTGCTCAATCTTTGGCAATATTTAAAAATTTACATGCCTACACCAGTCTATTCGGGGCATGGCTGTTTATCAAATCACGGGGCATGGACAGCATGGAAAGTTTAAACAGGAGCTACGGGGGCATGGAAATTAGGTCTTAAAAAGTGAAAATAAAAAAAAAGTTTTGGCTTCCACAGGAACCAAGTACCGTAACATTATATTTGTATAAATGATCATGTTACAACAGGGCAGACAATCAATAAATAATTGAAAAAAATGATGATCAAATACACTAAATTAAACTTAAACCTAAAATTTAAGACACAAAACCCAAAAAATAGAAGTTAATTGCCAACAAGTTAATTTAATTTAAAGTATGTGTTTGGGTAATAATTATCCTATCTAAAAAAAAAAAAAAAAAAAAAAAAAGGGGGGGGGGTGGCTGGGTAATATAAATAGGAAGGGAGGGTAAAAAATAAAGGGGGGGGCGGTAATTGAAAAAGGAGGGGGGTGATAAAAGATAGGAAAGGGGGGGAGGTAATAAAGAGAAGTTTTTATTATTAAAATTGTACGAATAAAAATCTACCGTAATCAATACTTGTGCTCAATGAAAATTAAAAATAAAATATGAAGAAATATATAAAAATGGTGCTATGTGTACAGATATAAAAAGAAACTCAAATGTGTGTTAGATTCTTGGTCACAAGGTCTCAACTGCTATGGTTGGAATTACATGAGACATACAGGGCCTTGAAAACGTATTCATACCCCTTGAAATTGTCCACATTTTGTTATGTTACAACCAAAAATGTAAACGTGTTTTACTTTAATGTGATAGACCAACACAAAGCAGCAAATAATTGTAAAAGTAGAAGGAAAATGATAATAGGATTTTTTATAACAGCTTACTGTAAAAATCCTTTTCTTGGAGTACATCACGGGACACAGAGTCTAGTAATTACTAAGTGGGGTTATATTCCACCTTCAGGTGCTGGACACTGGTGTAATCAATTAGAACAGGAAGTTCCCTACCTATATAACCCCTCCCATACTGGGAGCAACCTCAGTTTTTGTAGCAAAGCAATAAGTGTCCCAATATCCCCAAACAAGAGGGACGGGAGCTCTGTGTCCCGTGATGTACTCCAAGAAAAGGATTTTACAGGCAAGCCGTTATAAAAATCCTATTTTCTTTATCGTACATCACGGGACACAGAGTCCAGTAATTACTAAGTGGGATGTCCCAACGCAATGCTTACTGAGGGGAGGGAGACACCAACAACGCAGACCATCAGACGCTGTTATGACCCTGACAGTGAGAGGACTCTTTTTAAAGGTTAGACCGCAGCTGTAGAGGCTTATCAGAAATGAACCACCAGATCACTCTCACTGAACAATAAGAGTTTGGGGTTATATCATCATATCCTCTAATGGAAACAAATACAAGAGTAATAGCTTAATTCCTCTAAGCTTTAACTAATGAATACAATCCGGATACTACAAGTATAAAGTCTTGTTTAAGTAATTTCAACAATAAAGGGTAGTAGTAATACAGGTATTGTAGGATATCTCCACACTGGTATCAATAGAGTGTAATATCTCTGCTGTAACTGATGCTAGTATATAGTAACAAGTATAGAGTGAGAGACACAGTTCTGAGATATACTAGGAATCACAGTTATTATAAGAAGCTGGTTTCAGATATACTTGCGGTTTAGGAGGTAGTCTGTACCGGGAATGTCCGCACAGGAGGTGGTGGTATCTTTATACAGCAGTAGTTTGGTATTTAAATATACTTGCAGTTCAGGAGGTAGTCCTATACCAGGGATGTCCGCACAGGTGGTGATGGCGTTTATCCAGTAAGTACTGAAACACACAGGACTTCCAAGGGGTCAGTTGTGGAGGAGAGGTGCTACAGAGTCTGCAGCTTGTCCAGGGTTCCCAGATGGCGGCAG
The DNA here is from genome assembly GCF_905171775.1 of Rana temporaria. NCBI lineage: Eukaryota > Metazoa > Chordata > Amphibia > Anura > Ranidae > Rana > Rana temporaria. Next base: position 70,712,145 of record NC_053495.1, read on the forward strand.
GGTCCAACAGGAATATCCGAACACGCCTGCCGCCATTCCCGGAGTTTAAATAGCCCGGGCTGTGGGCTGAGCTGAGCGCCACACGCTGGAACGCACTTCCGCGTTCCAACGTGGAGCGCAGACGTCCGCGCACCGGAAGTGACGCGGACGTGTGTCTGAATGGAGCGCAGCTGTCATAAGTGACAAGCCTGCGCTCCGTGTAAAAGGAGTAACGCTGACGCGTTACATACTCCCCTCCTCAAGGGGGCATCCTCCGGGGCGCCCAGTAAGAGATGGTTTATTAGGATATTTATGATGAAACTGCTTAATGAGACGAGGAGCATGAATATTTGAAGAACATTCCCAGGAATCATCTGTGGGAGAATAGCCTTTCCAACGAATCAAATATTGAATAGAGGATCCTCTCTTCCTAGAATCAAGAATCATCTCTACCTGATATTCAGTTTCACCAAAAACTTGAATTGGAGGAGGAGGTTGTGGATCTCTATCTGGAAAGGGATTAGGTTTGTAAGGCTTAATTAGTGAAACATGGAAGGATGGATGAATCTTCCAATCTGAAGGTAGAAGTAATCTAACAGCATTTTGTTTATTACATGATAAATTGGGAAAGGTCCTGTGTATTGACGACCAAGTTTTCTTTGAAGGAATATTAAGTCGCAGATTCCGAGTGGATAACCATACCAAATCTCAATCTTGTATGGAGGTGATATTGTTCTATGAGAGTCATAATATTTTTTTTGTCTAATTTGAGCAGCTTCTAGGTAGAACGAAGAGTATTAAAGTGTTTTTATGGTTGAGAAGAAATTCTCACAGCCGGAACATTATTTGGAAGAAAAGTAGATGGTAAACTATTAGGATGAAACCCATAATTTGCGTAAAAGGGTGAAAACTGAGAAGATGAATTGGAAGCGTTGTTATATGCAAACTCTGCATGTGGAAGTAAGTCAACCCAGTCATCTTGAAGATGAGTTGCAATAACAGCGCAAATACTGTTCAAGTGTTTGATTGACACGTTCCGTTTGCCCGTTTGTTTGGGGATGATAAGCAGTAGACCTGCGATGATCTATTTGTAATGTTTGGCAAAGGGCTCTCCAAAACTTGGAAATAAACTGTGAGCCACGATCCGAAATGATCTGGGATGGAAGACCATGCAATTTAAGAATATTAGATACAAAAGCCCTTGCTGTTTCTTGAGAAGTAGGTAATTTTTTCAAAGGTACAAAATGGGCCATCTTGGTTAATATATCAACAGTGACCATGATGGTGTTAGCTCCATTTGATCTAGGAAGATCTACTATGAAATCCATGGAAATAACATCCCAAGGTCTATTAGGTATTGGGATGGAGGTTAATAAACCATATGGAGGCTTCCTTGAATGCTTGTTGGTGGCACAAGTGTGGCAAGAACTCACATAGTCGTGAACAGTTTTTGTCAGATGAGGCCACCAATAATTTCTCTTCAGTAAATGAAGGGTTTTACTAATACCAGGATGACCTGCAAGTGGGGCGTCATGGAGTTGTTTTAATAGTATGAGTTGTAAACTTGGTGGAACATAGATCTTGTTGTTGAAAGTTAATAGTCCATTAGACTCCTGTTGTAGACCTTTAGGGAGTTGAGATCTGTCTTTGGAAAGAGTTTGAATGAGCAACTTATTAAATGTCAAAGTTGTTCCAATGAATCGGTTGGAGGGAATAATGGAAAGTGGAGGAATGTCCATGGATTGATCTTCATTCATACGAGATAAAGAATCTGCTTTAATATTCTGAGTACCCGGGAGGTATGAAATGACGAAATCAAATCGATCAAAAAATAAACTCCATCTGACTTGACGGGCAGAAAGAGTTTTACAAGTTTTAAGATGCTGTAAATTACGATGGTTGGTGAGAATAGTGATGGGGTGTGTAGAACCCTCCAGAAGGTGTCTCCAGTTTGCGAGAGCATCCTTTATTGCTAACAGTTCCTTCTCACCAATCGGATAGTTCTTTTCAGCTGGTGATAAAGTTCTGGAATAAAAGGCAACAGGATGTAGTGGTTGTGATAATGTGGGTCGTTGGGAAAGTACAGCACCCAAAGCAAAATGTGAGGCATCAACTTCCAAAGTGAAATGAAACATTGGATTGGGTAGTTGGAGAATGGGAGCTGAAGAGTAACTGAGCTTAAGTGTTTCAAAGGATCTCTGTGCTTCCTTGGACCAAATGAAAGGTATCTTAGAACTAGTTAAACTAGTAAGTGGTCTCACAATTGATGAGAAATGTTTAATGAATTTTCTATAATAATTAGAAAATCCAAGGAATCTCTGAAGGGCCTTTCTAGACTGGGGAGAAGGCCAGGACAAAATGCAATCCACTTTAGTATGGTCCATCTGAACTCCGTCAGGAGTGATTTGATAACCAAGAAAGGAGATAGTCGTCTGACTGAAGACGCACTTCTCAAGTTTTGCATATAGAGAGTGAATTCTGAGCCTATCCAGAATCCAACGCACATGCTTGTGATGTTCTTCCAGAGTATCAGAGTAAATTAATATGTCATCCAAGTAAATAACAACACAAATGTCAAGCAGATCATGAAAAATATCGTTAATAAACCACTGAAAAGTTGCTGGGGGCATTACATAACCCGAAAGGCATTACACAATAGCTCGAAAAGCCCGTATCGAGTTTTAAAAGCAGTCTTCCACTCATCTCCAGAGCGGATCCTTATCAGATTATAGGCACCTCTGAGGTCCAGCTTTGTGTAGATCTTAGCTGTTTGTAAACGTTCAATAAGTTCTGGAATGAGTGGTAATGGATATCTATTCTTATAGTGATGTTATTGAGAGATCGATAATCTATTATCGGCCGAAGTGATCCATCCTTATTTTTTACAAAAAATAGAGCTGCACTAGCTGAAGAAGTGGAGGGTCTTATAAATCCTTTAAGGTTCTCATCCAAGTAATCTTTTAGGTGTGTAAGCTCTGGTTGTGAAAGGGGGTAAATCCGAGCGGTAGGGATAGGACTGTCAGGAATTAAGTCAATAGGACAATCATAAATCCTATGTGGAGGAAGTTTATCTGCGTTAGTCTTACTGAACACATCAGCGAAATCTTGTAAGTAATTTGGTAGATTAGCAGGATGAACTTCTGAAAAGGAGATGATACATGGAGGATGACAGAATTCTGTACAGTAAGTAGACTGTAAGGAAAGGGATCTTGTGGACCAAAGAATAGTAGGCTGATGAAGATGCAACCATGGTAGACCTAAAACTATAGGGAAAACTGGAGATGAAATAATATCAAAATTGAGAATCTCTGTGTGGCCAGTGGCACAAGAAACTGTTAAGGGAACTGTCTGAGATGTAACTGGACCGAAAGAAGAGTTAGAACCATCAATAAAAGTGAGTGACACTGGAATCTGCTTTAACACACTGGAATTTTATTAGCTTTTACAACATTTGAATCAATGAAATTGCCACATGCCCCGCTGTCGACCATTGCTTCAATGGAAATCTTTCCTTGATCCCACTGTGAGAGGAACAAAAATATAATGATTAGATATGGTTCCAGGTGAATTTAATTTACTAATGTGGGAGAAATTACCTTCTGAATTCTTCTTGAGAAGAGGACAGGTGGAAACGATATGGTCAGGAGCAGAACAATATAGGCAAAGATTGTTAGCTCTGCGGCGCTGTTTCTCTGCAGAAGTTAAAGGTCCTTTAATAACACTAAGATCCATTGGAGAATCTTTGGGAGGTGATCTAGACCTCCTGAAGGGAGTGACAGAGTAAGTAATGGCACGTTCGGTCTTTCTTTCGCGAAGGCGACGATCAATAGTCACTGAGAGGTGCATAAGATCTTCCAAAGTAGTGGGTAGGTCAACGCGGGCAAGCTCATCCTTCATGGCCTCAGATAAACCCAAACGGAACTGGTTTCTGAGAGAAATATCAGACCATTGAGTTTCTCTGCACCAACATTTGAATTCTGAAATAAAATCTTCAACAGGCCGCCTTCCCTGTTTAAGACTCCTGATTGAATTCTCAGCTGTTAACTGTTTGTTGGGATCTTCATATAACAAAGACATTTCATCAAGAAATGTGTCAAAATCTCCTAGGAGATCTCCGTGTTCTTCTACGTAGGTGTCAGCCCATACCCTGGGCTCACCTTTAAGATAAGTAATTAATGTGAGGATCTTTATCCTATCAGAATGATAAGTACGTGGCCGCAGTTCAAACATCAATCGGCATGAACTAATAAACTGTCTGTAATTTTTTCTATCTCCAAAAAAAGGTTCCGGAGAACAGGCCTTGGGTTCAGGTCTTTCCCTGGCTTGTGCAAAATTTTGATCTCTTAAAGCATCATTCTGCATACGTAACTCATTCATGTTGGTGGTAAGATTATCAACCCTTTGAGAGAGTGCAACTAAATGATTTGCAAGGTCAGCTGGATCCATTTTAAAGATATATGTATATATATATATCCTTTCTTCCTTTATTTTGGGGTTCGGATATTATGTTATGACCCTGACAGTGAGAGGACTCTTTTTAAAGGTTAGACCGCAGCTGTAGAGGCTTATCAGAAATGAACCACCAGATCACTCTCACTGAATAATAAGAGTTTGGGGTTATATCATCATATCCTCTAATGGAAACAAATACAAGAGTAATAGCTTAATTCCTCTTAAGCTTTAACTAATGAATACAATCCGGATACTACAAGTATAAAGTCTTGTTTAAGTAATTTCAACAATAAAGGGTAGTAGTAATACAGGTATTGTAGGATATCTCCACACTGGTATCAATAGAGTGAAATATCTCTGCTGTAACTGATGCTAGTATATAGTAACAAGTATAGAGTGAGAGACACAGTTCTGAGATATACTAGGAATCACTGTTATTATAAGAAGCTGGTTTCAGATATACTTGCGGTTTAGGAGGTAGTCTGTACCGGGAATGTCCGCACAGGAGGTGGTGGTATCTTTATACAGCAGTAGTTTGGTATTTAAATATACTTGCAGTTCAGGAGGTAGTCTATACCAGGGATGTCCGCACAGGTGGTGATGGCTTTATCCAGTAAGTACTGAAACACACAGGACTTCCAAGGGGTCAGTTGTGGAGAGAGGTGCTACAGAGAGTCTGCAGCTTGTCCAGGGTTCCCAGATGGCGGCAGGGTCCAACAGGAATATCCGAACACCCTGCCGCCATTCCCGGGAGTTTAATAGCCCGGGCTGTGGGCTGAGCGCCACACGCTGGAACGCACTTCCGCGTTCCAACGTGGAGCGCAGACGTCCGCGCACCGGAAGTGACGCGGACGTGTGTCTGAATGGAGCGCAGCTGTCATAAGTGACAAGCCTGCGCTCCGTGTAAAAGGAGTAACGCTGACGGCGTTACAGACGCGAAGACCTATAATGCTGCCTGCAGCATACTGCACCAAAAAGCTGCATCCTCTTGCCGTCTTATGTTCACCTGATAGGAATTAGTGAACGTAAGCACCGACGACTAAGTTGCAGCCTTGCAAATCTGAGTCATAAAGGCTTGGTAATGCATCGCGCATTAAGCGCTTACTATCCTTGTAGGGTGCATGCCAAAAAGAAACAGGGGGAAGCCCTCTCTTTAAACCACAAGCCTGAATAATAAACTGATGAATCACCATAGAAAACAGTTGATTTAGAGGCTGCCTGCCCTTTCCTGGGGCCTCCTGGTAGCGCAACATCAGTTTTCCGTATCCGAGCAGCCGCTTCAGATAGGCCTTGACCTCTCTTACTCTAGCGAGAGAGAGTGTAACCATCTTAATAGCTGATCTGAACACTGCCTGCCCACATCTAGGGTCTTCTGGCAGCACAACAAAACATCAGATTTCTATATCTGAAACCTTCAGATAGAATTTTTAACTGCTCTCGTCTCTATTGAGAGAAAAGCAATAACTTTTCCTTCCGCGGTACAAGGTTTTGAAAAAAAGGAAGGCAAGAATATCTTCATTCAATTGAACACTAGATCCTTCTAGTAAATAAGGCTGGGTGAGGATTTAACATCACCCTACTTGTAAGAATAATTAAGTATGGCTCTATACAAAGAAAGTTGCCAATACTGAAACCCTCTTGCGGAGGCTACCGCAACCAAGAACACCAATTCCCTTGTTAGAAGGAAGAAGGGAAATATGGTGCATCGGCCCAAGGTGCTGACCCTGTAAGCCGACAAAACTGGACCCAATCCTCCGAGCACAAGGGCGACTTAACTGGCGAACTTATACACATCACCCCTTGTATAACGTCCCGGATCAAGCGAAACAAGCAACCTTTGAAAATATTGACAAGGCCGAGATTGGATCCTTGATGGAACTTGAGGCTAGCTCCATCTCCTTTCCAAATGTAGGAAGGCAAGAATCCTACCTATGACATACTTCCAAGGATGCCTGCCACCCCTTGGTTTCACACCAGGAACATGGGCCTTCCAGATCCTAGGATATCTGGTCCTGGAGGCCAGCTCTCCTGTATATATCAAGGTAATTTGCAGCTGATTCTGAAACCCCTGATCCTCAAGAATGCGGGCTATAACAGCCAGACCATTAATTCCCATGTGTGCAAGACAGGATGTAATACCCCCTGCGAAGTAGGCCTGGACAAGATGTAAGGGACCCTGGGTCCTCTACCACCACCCTTACTGTCCCTGCACAGTAAGGTAGTATGGGTAATGCCGGAGCAATTTGGCCAGCTTCCATTCTCCTCCGATGTTGCATGGAAGCCACGAAAGTCGTGGCACTGGGGGGAGAGAACACATAAACCAGCGACAACTGGTCCCCCAGGATCACCAACACATCTGTCCCGCATGCGGGTGGATCCCTTGTCCTTGACACAAAGCTGTTCAATTTCTTGTTGAACCTGGACACTAATACATTTTTCTGTACAGGGTACCGTTTCTGTGGCATTTGGTCAGAAAAAAAGTCGGGGCGTAGAGGTCATTCTCCCGGACACAATTGTTGACTGCTTCCACTTCCTCCCGGGGCTCTGCGGCACTGGAAGGAAGTTCACCCCCCCTCCTTGCAATCTTCTGGGACACGTCACAGGTCCCAGAAAATTGCCCGGCCAATCACAGCGCAGCTTGCGCATTCGCAGTGCGTGCCCGGCTTTGAAGCCACAGCAGGGTGCCTACAGGGTGAAGCCACGGTAGTGATGCCAGCGCCGTGGAGAGGAGCAGGCTTCGTACGCCCGCATCACTGGACCGTCGGACAGGTGAGTGTCTGATTATTAAAAGTCAGCAGCTACACTTTTTGTAGCTGCTGACTTTAAAAAAAAATTTGGGCCAAACTCTGCTCTAAGTTTTTGATGCAGCGTTCGAGTCACATGACCTATGAAAAACAAACCATAAGCACATCCCAAATACGTGGTAAAATAGTGTGCGTTTTCGGTGCCATTATCGGCACCTTTATCTCTCATCAGCCGACTGCCGATAACACAATTTTCGGACAAAATGTTTCAGCAGCTGAAATTTCTAATCATCTCTAATAGAAGGCATTAAGATAAAAAAAAGCTTCTGCCTTTCCAACCCCCAGGACTCTTCCTAGAGCAGGCCTTCTGGGCAAACAGTGTTCGGGGGAGAAGGGCCTAAGTCAGGGAGGTAATCAAGAACCCGATGGTCACTCAGATAGAGCTCCAGCATTTCCCTGTGGAGAAAGAAGAACCTTCCAGAAAAACAACCATCTCTGCAGCACTCCACCAATCAATCAATCAGGCCTGTATGGTCGTTCCTCAGTAAAAGGCACATGACAGCCCACTTGGGGTTTGCCAAATGGCACCTGAAGGACTCTCAGACCATGAGAAACAACATTCTCTGGTCTGATGAAACAAAGATTGAACTCTTTGGCCTGAACGGGAAGCTTCATGTCTGGTGGAAACCAGGCCCCGCTCATCACCTGGACAATACCATCCGCTGAAGCACGGTGGTGGCAGCATCATGCTGTGGGGAGATTTTCAGCGGCAGGAAATGGGGAGACTAGCCGGAATCGAGGAAAAGATGAATGCAGCAATGTACAAAGTCATCCTTGATAAGAACCTGCTCCAGAGCGCTAATGAGACTGGGGCGAAGGTTCACCTTTCAACAGAACAATGACCCTAAGCACACAGCCAAGATAACAAAGGAGTGGCTATGGGACAACTCTGTAAATGTCCTTAAGTGGCCAGAGCCCAGACTTAAACCCGATTGAACATCTCTAAAAATGGCTGTGCACCAACACTCTCCATCCAACCTGATAGGGCTTCAGCAGTACTGCAAAGAAGAGTGGCCAAAAAATAGGTGTACCAAGCTTGTAACATCATACTCAAAAACAATTAAGACTGTAATTGTTGCCAAAGGTGCTTCAACAAAGCTGTGAATACTTATGCACTTATCTGATTTTTTTTTGTTTTTTATTTTCTTATTTTTAATAAATTTGCAAATATTTCAAAACAGACTTCTTTCATGTTGTCATTTTAGGGTATTGTTTGTAGATTTTTGAGGAAAATAATGAATTTAATCCATTTTGAAATAAGGCTGTAACATGACAAAATGTGGAAATAGGGAAACGCTGTGAAAATTTTTCGGATGCACTGTAGGAGCCTGGGGATGAGAAATCTTCTTCAGTCTTCTTTACCACCGACTTCAAGACCCTATCAATCTACTCTGTTTCTACGGCTTCTAAAGCAGATAGATTCACTTCCAATGGAGTAGTGATGGAGAAGGAATCTGGCGCTTTTAAGCTCTGGAAAGGGGTGGCTTTAATAAGGCCGTTAACTGTCCAAGACTGTCTGACATATTTGTGGAGAAATGTGCATTGGTCAGATGGGTCGCCCGTTATTTTGGCTGTGAGAACTAGAATCGAACCAATGTTAAAATAGGGCCCTACTGCAGTTCAAGAGAAACAGTCACTCTGAGTGGTTCCAGTTTGTTGTAAACCTTTGGCAGAGCGAAAGCTTGGGTGAGCTTGTTCTGTACTTACCTTGCACCTGGTTTCCACGATTGCCATCAGTAAGCGTATTCCCTTGAGGGGTACACCTGGAGTAGAATGCAGAAATGGAGTAAGCATGTCCGTAGGATACACAGTGACCCAGGGATCAACCATCTTGTATCAAAAGGGTGGAAAGACCTTTTAAGGGCTCTTGGTGGAAGTGTCTATCATTGCTAAGAGAGAATTCCTTGTGAGGTACTCACACAATGGAAGTGGAATGAGTGGGTATTAGTGTGTCCAGCCAAGACAACCCAAGATAACCCTGAAAGAGCAGGCAGCCAGGAGACGAGCAGAAGTGCTTCTTGTGTTCCTAGCGAAAATGTCAGGCACGACGTGCATCAGCCAGAAGGCATAGAGCAACTGTGTCACTGTTTAGTGGGGAGAAAAAAGTCAAATTTGAAAAGGTAAAGGTTATAATAATGTTACCTACCTCCAACCAGGTAGAGCCATTTAGAGAGGGGCATAATGCAGTAAGTGATTAGCAAACTACATGTAAGGACCCATTCACAATACAGGTAAACCCCGTCTTACGTTATCCACGCTGCAGGTTCCTGGAGGGGACCGAACTTCCCTGGTCATGGTGAGCATACTCCCAAAGGTGTCTTCTGGGCCTAGGTGCCATAGGAATGGACCATGTCCCTGGACCTATATAGCACCCTGCATCCAACTACAATTGTTGCAATTCATACCAAGGTAAGCGCCAAACACAAGATCCAGTGCCTGAAGTAAAGATTGGTTTTCATTATGCACATGGAGGGTAACTGATAAAGAAGCTGCTAGTCTGCTAGAGGCAATAAGCTGTTCGATCTTTATGGAAGGGTCAGTCAAAGTGGTAAGGAAAAATAAAGAACGGTTTAGAAAATGACTCCATTGGAGAAGATGTCCATCACCTAAGGGCACTACATAAAAAAAATGGAATCACACAGAGTGGGTGAGGTTATATGAGAGTAAATGGGAAAAGTTCCAAGTAAAGCTTTTGCCAGAAATTAGTCACTTGAACATGGTCTACTACTTTCTGTCCTGTACAATCAAAGTAGGCATATTTATTTCTGTCTTTTCATGTTGGAAAGGTTGTCAACAGGACAAAGTCCTGAATAGTGAGTGGTATTAACCCAACATGGATTCTTTTCTAATCCTTGCCCACTCTATTCAAAGTTAGGAAACAAACTGTGTGGACATGCACTTAAAGGGGTTGTAAAGGTTTGTCTTTTATTCTCTAAATTGGTTCCTTTAAGCTAGTGCATTGTTGGTTCACTTACCTTTTTCTTCGATTTCCCTTCTAAATGTTTTTTTTCTTTGTTTGAATTTCTCACTTCCTGTTTCTCATCAGTAAGCTTTCCACCATCACCCCCGAGCGGGGGGAAAGTCATTTAGAACAGCTTACTGAACACCTTACTGAGGAGGAACAGGAAGTAAGGAATTCAGACAAAGAAAACAAAGAAAAAAAACATTTAGAAGGGAAATCGAAGGAAAAGGTAAGTGAACCAACAATGCACTAGCTTAAAGTAACCCATTTAGAAGATAAAAAACAAACCTTTACAACCCCTTTAAGAGGTTTCAACTTTGGAACTATAATGGTCACATAGAAAGCTTTAGCATTTCCACACTCTGAAAATATGTGAAAATATAAAAGTTTAAAGTCCAGCTAGTAAATATGGCACTCAATAGAACTAGAATATATTTATTAACAGACAATTCAAACCAAAACCATTCAGTGTTGGGTAGTAGCAGCTTTTTACACCGGACCTTAGTTTGTCAAAATTTACAAAAAAAAAGTCACAGACATGCAAGACTGAGCCTTATGAATGACAATCTTTCTCAGAAGGCAGTCTGAATAACCCAACCCGGAAGCAAGAAGACTCAATCTTCCGGTCTCAAACGGTTTTCTTTTCAAATGATTTTCTTGGGGGGAAAAATGGCTTAAGATCCCTTGTGTTTCTCATATGCTAAACATTCACCACTATGGTAGATACATTTTCTAGGATGTAAAATTGTGTGGCAAATTTATTTTTTATTTTTAAGCACCAAAAAGTAAAGTAAATACTTGAATACATCTGTCCAAGATAGAGTATCCTCTGTTTTCGTAAAGGACCCTTGCTGTATTACGTTCAGTAAAATTTAAGAGTATCTAGTATAGCTCAATTACCTGAAGTGCTGTGGATATTCTCAGAGGCACTGTAGGGCCAGGCACCAGGTGAAGGCAGCGAGGTGTTGAGGGAAGAATTGGACCCTAAAAAAAAATGCTCTTTTGTTACTAGTGAGGTAATCTTTAACATTACTGAACTCAATACCACTGCACTGTTATTTATAAAAAAAAAAAAAAAACACTGGATTTTAATATGTTTGCTAAAATTACTGAAAATTTGTTGTGGCTATAAAATTTGTAAAATAATTATTCCTAAATTGTTCATAAATTTAGCCTAAAAAGTATTCTGCTACATTTCTTTGGTAAAAATAACCCAAATCAGTGTACATTATTTAGTCTGTCGCAAAGTTATAGAGTACCCAAACTATGGTACTTTATATAGTTGTGCTCAAAAGTTTGCATACCCTGTCAGAAATTGTGAAATTTTGGCATTAATATTGAAAATATGACTGATAATGGCAAAAAAATATATATATATTTAAGGATAGCAAATCACATGAAACCATTTATTATCACATAGTTTAAGTTTACATACCCTGGAATGTTGGCCTTGGTACAGACAGAAGGTGGCACACACAGGTTAAAATGGCAATTAAAGGTTAATTAGCCCTCACATTGATGCACTAAGCAGGCAAGAGGTAGAAAAGAACAGTCAAAAGACCTGAATAACATGGTAATGAAACTTTACAAAGATGGAAAAGGATATAAAAAGATATCCAAAGCCTTGAATATGGCAGTCAGTACTGTTCAATCACTTAATAAGAAGTGGAAAATTTGGGGATCTCTTGATACCAAACCAAGGTCAGGTAGATTAAGAAAGATTTCAGCCACAACTGCCACAAGAACTGTTTGGGATACAAAGAAAAACACACAGGTAACCTCAGGAGAAATACAGGCTGCTCTGGAAAAAGATGGCTTGGTTGTTTAAAAGGAGCACAATACGATGATACTTGAACAAAAAAAGAGCTACACGGTGAAGTTGCCAGAAAGAAACCTTTACTGTACAAGTTCCACAAAAAAGCCTGGTTACAATATGCCCAACACCACAATGACATGCCTCATTGGCTATTTTGTGGCATTGGCACAGTGAAGGCTTCTTTCTGGCAGCTCAACCATGCATCTTTTATTCAAGTATCCTTGAATTGTGCTCCTAAAAATAACCACTGTCTTTTTGGAGGGCAGCCTGTATTTCTCTTGCTGTTACCTGTGGGGTTTTCTTTGTATCCTGAGCAATTATTTTGCCAGTTGTGACTGCAATCTTTCTTGGTCTACTTGACCCTGGCTTGGTATCAAAAGAGCCCCTAATTTTCCACTTCTTAAAGCGGTGGTTCACCCTCCTTCACATCATTAGACCATTACATTCGGCATCGTAGCGCGAGCTACGGTATGCCGGTCTTAAATTTTTAATCCCCGTACTCACTGTGCTATCGATGATTGAAGAATCCGACTCCCGCGGGGAATGGGCGTGCCTATGGAGAGGGAGGATGATTGACGGCCGGCTCTGGCACGTCACGCTCCCCGAAGACAGCCGGAGTAGGTCTCGGCTATTCACGGCGCCTGCGCACAGGCTATGCGCAGGCGCCGTGAATAGCCAAGCCTATTTCGGCTATTTCCGGAGAAGCGTGACGTGCCAGGGCCGGCCGTCAATCACCTTCTCTCACCATAGGAACGCCCATTCCCCGGATTCTTCAATCATCGATAGCACAGTGAGTACGGGGATAAAAAATGTAAGACCGGCATACTGTAGCTCGCGCTACGATGCCGAATGTAATGGTCTAATAAAAAAAAAAACATTTTTTTTTTTTTAACAGGGTGAACCCCCGCTTTAATAAGTGATTAAACAGTTCTGACTGGCATTTTCAAGGCTTTGGATATCTTTTTATATCCATTATCATCTTTGTAAAGTTTCATTACCTTGTTGTGCAGGTCTTTTGACTGTTCTTTTCTACCTCCTCATGGCTCAGTGTCTAGCCTGCTTAGTGCATCCATGTGAGAGCTAACAAACTCATTGACTATTTAGACACCAATTGTGATTTAAAAAGCCACAAATGTGGGAAATTAACCTTTAATTGCCATTTAACCTGTGAGTGCCACCTTCTGTGTCTGTACCAAGGCCAAACATTCCAGGGTATGTAAACTTTTTATCAGGCCCATTTGGGTGATTTCTGTTATTATGATATAAAAAGGACCCAAAAATCTATGTGATAATAAATGGCTTCAAGTGATCATGCTATCCTTAAATAAAAGGCAGCTTTTTGGCATTATCGGTTATTTTCAATAACAATGCCAACAATAATGTATCCATTCAGTGACATGCCTCACACAAAGTCCCATTCCTTTCTCTTTTCTGTTGATCAACACATATCAGGCATGGAGGCTTGCCACTGTTATAACTAGGCTGTGTCAGGTCGCATTATTATATTGCCTAACAGTAGAAAACACCCACTTTTCTATTGACCTGTCACACCTTAACATAAATAGTCAACTATTCATCCATATCCACATTCCTTTTTGTACTGAACCACTTATCTATAAAACTTTTTGACTCACCATATATATCTATAGTCATACACCCTGGCCTTTATTGCTGGAATGTAGGGGTATTAGACACAGTATATAGGATGCAATATAGTGTACTTCCTTCGGCCCTGGGTGAGCCCCCTTGTCAGGGAGATGGGGGGGGGGGGGGGGTGTGATGGGACGGATTTTCTGACTCCTGGGCTGTGATGCATAGCAGTCTCTCCCCTTCCCCCACTATGCCCTTAAACAGGCTTGGGGGCGGGGACTTGCCTCCTATGCATCGGCGTCATGATCGGATGCCCTGCTCAGCACATTAACAGGACTGAGCATGGAGCAGATTCCCTCCTTCCAACTAGTTGGGGCTGAGACTTGCTGGGTTCTGCGATGGATTTGCACGCAGCTGACGGAGCCAAAGCTTGTCGCTATTTCCTGCCTCATTGGCGGGATCTTAATTACTGCCATAGAATCATACACATGGTAACCGAGTTTCACTCATACCTACACACGACACTTTTGGGTTTATTTCACTTTACAGTTCACCACAACATGGTGGGTTGGGTTTTGGATTAATCTGTTGTGGGCATATGTATACACATTTTCCCCTGATTGTAGTCCCTTAACTAGTACACTCCATATCACGGCAGTAATCACACACCATTCATCACTTCCACTCACAGGTTCTTCCCATTAATAGTACATTAATTTCACATGGTTTCATCTCCATATCCTTGCAGAACAGTATTGGTTAAGCATACACCAGATTCACATGGTTGTGACATGGTTGCCTGGTCTTTACCTGGCTGCTGCCTCTGGTCTGGATGTGATTCCTCACCTCACCCCTTGGGGAGATCATCATCTCTGTCCCCCTGTCTTCCATTGGACACAGGTTGTGCATCACTACTGGGCTGCATTGTAAGTTATAGACCTTTTTTTGATAGATGGTACTCAGTTTAAAGGGCATCCTATATTTATAGATATTACTGATTTAATTTCAGAGCATTTTACTCCTGATGATTGGCATGAGCCATGAAATGTGCAGAGTATACATCGAACAGATGCCCAGACAAGTTTGGCTCACCATGAGCAATTGCTTATAGTTATTGAACTATTATGAATGGATGGGTGTTTTTATGCAACTGTACTGCTAGTCATGTTGTATTTTATATAATAACTGTTTACTCGTACAAGTGTACCATAGTAAATTGTGTCCTTTACCACAGATTAAATCTTATTATAAAGTGATTTATAATTAATAAATAATAAAAAGAATAATATGAATAATGTATACATTCAGTGACATGTCACACACAAAGTCACATTCCTTTCTCTTTTCGGTTATTGATACACAGGCACTAAATGAGATTTAAAAAACTACAAATGTGGGAAATTGACCTTTAATTGCCATTTACCTGTGTGTGTCACCTTCTGTGTCTGTAACAAGGTCAAATATTCCAGGGGATGTAAACTTTTTATCTGGCCCATTTGGATGATTTCTGTTATGATATTCCTGTCAGGGTATGCAAACTTTTGAGCACGACTGTACATCTGAAAGTTGATCAATCCTGATGTACCGATGGCTGATCTAACCTCTGATCTAACCTCTTGAGGGAGAAAATGCCAGTACAGTACAAATGACCTTTTGTGGAAAGTAGACAGTCCAAGGTATTTAGTAAGAGGCATGGCGGATTTTTTTTTAAGTTGTAATTTATTGTCATAATTTTCTGGGAAATTAAGAAATTCCTGCATCATCATATAACTGGTGGTGGTGATCAGGGACACTGACTGGTGACAGTATTGTTAAAAAAATAAAAATAATTATATATTATTATTATTTCTTTTATAATTTTTTTTAACACGCTGTGACAAGAGCAATATAAATGTTTTTTTGTTGTTGCTGCAATTGGTCAAAGCTAATCATTAATACAGATGGGCTGCGATTGGCCTGGTCTGTACCAATTGTACTCCACTGTGTACAACCGTCATGTGACCTGCTCTGATTGGTCATGGTGGTCACATGGTACCAGCCGCGAGCCAGTACTCTGATCAGTCACAGGTCATAGCCGGTGACAGATCGTGCCGCTGCGTGGCCATGTGAGCAGCGCTTTCTGACAGGACATTATATGAGGTCCAGTCAGGATCTTAAAGCCACAACTTGGCCATCATTGTGCATCGCATACTAGCTTATTATGAAATACTTACCTTAGATCAAAGCTGTTGCAGCGGTCCATGTACACCTATGTGACCGTCGACATGTCTCCCGGAGTAATTTACGGTTTTGCAATGTGATTGGCTGAAGCCGCAATGACGTCACAGCACAGCTCCTGAAGAAACAGCATGAGCGAGCCGTTTGTTCGGTGCACATGTGCCGATGCAGCACATGCGGATACAGTAAATATATCCTAAAGGGTGCAAGTTCAGTAGATATTCACAGTACCTATAATAAGGCTTACCTGTAGGTTAAAGTGGTGTAACAGAATTTACAACCACCTTAAATACCACCAAAAATGGTCCTTTCTCAAAAGATGATAAACAATTTATTGTGTTACATCAGCCGGTAATTGTCAGTCAAGCTACCACAGCACTTAAACTGGCTTGGTAAGGAATGGGTACATAAACGCTAGTATTTCATTGGTTAAACGGTAACCTAAACTGCAGGCACAAATACACATATATGTTTTTCTAAAATAGCACAATGGATATGAACAGACATGCCTCTTGTAATTAGACACCATTTGCTTATCCTGGAGTAATCTCAGTAGCTTTGAATGTCCATTCCTATGTCCATCTTAAACAATCTAAATTGCGCATCTCTGAAATATAGCTATGTGTTATATTTCCCTCTAGCACATATTTATGTAAATTATGTATGTGAGCTTTAATCATATGAGAAAGCAGAGAGTTTAAAAACAATTGTCACATTAAAAGGACAATGTGCCTTTGTTTGAAAAAATAAAATAAAATATTGTAATGAGCCTAGCGCGCTTATTAAATCAGTGTTCAGTGAAAAGTGACATTTAATCAAAATGGTGGCCATTTACAACATCAACTGACCATCTAGTACAGGGGAGTACTCTCAAGACCCAGCATATAATGCATGTGTAACTTCCATGCTCTTTACTCCATTTTTTTTCTGCCCACCTCTTAGCAGATTTGTGGACATGCCAAGGAGATTAAACAGAATTTACACACTTGCCATTCTACCTCAGAGGTGCTTGGTTGGTCCATCATTGACATTACACATTTGAATAAAGCTCAGTCGGCTCCACCTCTGTTTATCTTGCCCACCTGTTAGCCAATTGGTTGGCCAAGAGTCCCTTAGGATGCATTAAATGCTAGACTTGAAGAGCATAGGATATAACATCCAGTGTACTTGTTTCTCCACAGGAGCCATGATGGTCGCTTAGTGATGATGGATGCAAATGGCCAATATTGCATTTAGCAATAGAGTAAAGTTAGGCAGGCCACGCAAAACCTTTTATTTAATGTTTATATTGAAAACAGGTAGAACTTTTTTTCTGATTTAATAAGTGTGCTATTAAACCTCCTCAATTGTGCAGGCCTGCATTGGAGCCACACAAAATTACTCCCAAAAACATTTCCTGCCGAGTCCCCTGCATCTTGCACATGTATGCTGTGGGTCCATTCATTTTTTTTGGGGCAGTCAATCTGTTGGAGGCTGCCAAAAGAATGAACTGGTCTAAGGTGCACATGTGCAGTATGAAGAGATCCCAGAGGGGAGGCTTTTGTAAGAAAGGTTGTGTGGCTGAATAGTGAAATCTTCTTGAATGGAATTGGAAGACAAGTATTAGGACAGATGGGCTGAATTCAAAGGTGGAGGGGGAGAAGGGGGGGGGGGGTCTGGGAGGGAACACATGCTCTAAAGGACAACTTGTTTAGCTGTTCTTTAAAGCAACTCAGAATATTTATCTCAGAATACTTAATTGAAAACGTATTTCTTTTGTTTTGTCAATTACATAAATGACATGTATAAAAATGAAGCATGACCAAAATGACAAACCTGTAGGGGTGTCCTGCAGTAGCTGGTGGTCAGTATCTACGATGGGAGATGGGGCTGGACCCCCCAGCACGCTACCGGGGGTAACATAAGGGTCTGATTCTGGGTCAATATTCGGAATTCCTTTCCATGGCACACCAGGCTGAAACTCTGCCAAGGAAACGTTGGATAGGTGAACAAAAATATATATGGAGAAAAGGATCAATGTGCAACCTGCAATTGTATTGTTTTACCTAAATAATTTGCCATAGATTACGAAGTGAAAACATTTTACTCTTTTGGTATGTTATGTGTAGCCCTCAGAGCTCTACAGTCAGTAGTGGGATATTAGGTCAATAACATTGATCTCTACTAGCCTCGTGTAAAAAGTTCTCCGTTTTCTATTATCTTCCGCAGCAGATCCCCAGCCATAAATGTAGTATGTCCACACTCTCCGACACTCATGTTCTTTAGTGCATTTTTGACAGTCCTCTCAAGTATTACATATATACTGAACATTATCTACGGCCATTTGGTGATGTCAGGGGCAGTATTTGAGGCCCCTTTTAGATTATAAGTTGACAACCACTGTTTAAGACCATGCTAAACTAGAACTTGTTCCGATTTTCTTGTTTATAGCTAGTTGCCAATCGATGTCTCTGTCTCTGCTTGGGCATAACAGCTGTTATAATTTCCATACTAGAAATTCCCAATAAAATCATTAAACCAGAAAATAATAAATTGTATTAAACACTCAAAACTAATAAAAAATAAAATGTGATTGTAGTAAAACATTGGATTTTATGTAGTATTAAGTAAGATAACAGCTGCTGGATTCTTTGGCAAGATGCATTTGTAGAAAAGCTTAGCCACCATAGCATTAATATTGACTAATTTGACATGGAAAGGTATCCATAAAGTAACAATCACTGAATCACTAAAGGAAAAAAATAAGTTTGTCAATTTAACCTTATCCTTTTTCTGTATGCCATTTTTTTAAAATAAACCACCCTTTAGGATGCTGATGACATGATAAGCAATACAAAGAAGATACGCCATGTGCATTTTGCAGCTGATCAATTAGTTTCAGGTATTAGTGCCGGTTCTCCTCAGGAAAGCAGGTGATTTTTTGGCTTTTGGTGAAATGAAGCTTTTTTATGAAGGTTTATCTGGATTGTTGGTTCCCTATTACATTAATTTATATGGAACTCATTTTAAAATTTCTTGGGGTTTTTATATTTAATGTAGAAGGTAAATTTCCTTAAAATAGGGGACCTCAAGTGCGGTCCCAAAAGGCCACACAACATTTAAATAAAAGTAATGCTACAGAAACCTCTCAGACTGCAGACATGTAACATGAGATGGTTAAAGATTGTGAATATCCTATAGATGAAGACATGGGACAAATTTCTTGAAACAGTGGAGGAGACTGTAAATGCTTCTGTCAGGTTTCTATGGTAGTGAGTCCTTGTAGAAAGCAAACTCTGGGTTCCCCAGGGTATGGAGCCTAAGGACCAGCCTGCTACTTTACCAGGGCCTCTGGTGGTGGGGATGGAATTGCAGCAAACTGGAACCAGGTTGGGGCCCTTAAGTACATCCGTCTGACAATGTGGAGACCATTTGCATGTGCAGAGTACAGATGGCAGGAGACAGAAGAGATTCTAGGAAACAAGGCAGGACGAAGCTGGGGTCGGTAAACGGACAGTCAGGCACATAATTCCAGTAATACAAGACAAACCAGGAGCACAGAGAAACATGCTCAGGCAACCCGGCTGCACTAAGCATGTCTATATACAGTATCTCACAAAAGTGAGTACACCCCTCACATTTTTGTAAAAATTGTATTATCTTTTCATATGACAACACTGAAGAAATGACACTTGGCTACAATGTACAGTAGTAAGTGTACAGCTTGTATAAAAGTGTAAATTTGCCGTCCCTTCAAAATAACAACACTCCTTAGTGAAAATGTCCAAATTGGGCCCAATTAGCCATTTTCCCTCTCTTGTCATGTGACTCAGTGTTTCAAGGTCTCAGGTGTTAATGGGGAGCAGGTGTGTTAAATTTGGTGTTACCACTCTCTCATAATGGTCACTGGAAGTTTAACATGGCACCTCATTGAAAAGAACTCTCTAATGATCTGAAAAAAAAAAAAATAGTTGTTCTACGTAAAGATGGCCTAGGATATAAGAAGATTGCCTAGACTCTGAAACTGAGCTGCAGCACGGTGGCCAAGACCATACAGTGGTCTAACAGGGCAGGCTCCACTCAGAACGGGCCTAGCTATGGTTGACCAAAGAAGTTGAGTGCACGTGCTCAGCGTCATATCCAGAAGTTGTCTTTAGGAAATGGACAAATGAGTGCTGCCAACATTGCTGCAGAGGTTGAAGGGGTGGGAGATCAGCCTGTCAGTGCTCAGACCATACGCCGCACACTGCATCAAATTGGTCTGCATGGCTGTCGTCCCAGAAGGAAGCCTCTTCTAAAGATGATGCACAAGTAATTCCGCAATCAGTTTACTGAAGACAAGCAGACTAAGGACATGGATTACTTGGAATCATGTCCTGTGGTCTGATGATACAAGATAAACTTATTTGGTTCAGATGGTGTCACGTGTGTGTTGCGGAAACCAGGTGAGGAGTGCAAAGACAAGTGTGTCTTGCCTACAATCAAGCATGGTAGTGGGAGTGTCATGGTCTGGGGCTGCATGAGTGCTGCCGACACTGGGGAGCTACAGTTCATTGAGGGAACCATGAATGCCAACATGTACTGTAACATACTAAAGCAGAGCATGCTAACCTCACTTCGGAGACTGAGCCACAGGGCAATATTCCAACATGATAACTACCCCAAACACACCTCCAAGATGACCACTGCCTTGCTAAAGAAGCCGAGGGTAAAGGTGGAAGAGCGCAAGGTCTCCAACATCCACCAGCTCCGTGATGTCGTCATGGAGGAGTGGAAGAGGACTTCAGTGGCAACCTGTAAAGCTCTGGTGAACTCCATGTCTGAGAGGGTTTTGGCAGTGCTGAAAATAATGGTAGCCACACAAAACATAGACACTTTGGGCCTAATTTGGACATTTTCACTTAGGGGTGTACTCACTTTTGTTGCCAGCAGTTCTGACATTAATGGCTGTGTGTTGAGTTATTTTGAGGGGACAGCAAATGTACACTCACTATTTTACATTGTAGCAAAGTGTCATCACATAAAAAGATATAATAAAATATTTACAAAAATGTGAGGGGTGTACTCACTTTTGTGAGATACTATATATATATATATATATATATATATATATATATATATATATGTATATTATATATACATACAAACACACACACACACACAGTGTCTTGCAAAAGTATTCACCCCCCCTTGGCATTTTTCGTGTTTTTTTGCCTCACAACCTGGAATTAACATGGACCGTTTGAGGATTTGCACCATTTAATTTACAGAACATGCTCACAACTTTGAAGATGTTTTTTTTTTTTTTTTTTATTGTGAAGCACACAATGAATAGCACAAAATAACATAAAAAGTCAATGTGCATAACTATTAACCCCCCTGAAGCCAATACTTTGTAGAGCCACCTTTTGCGGCTATCACAGCTCCAAGTTGCTTTGGATACGTCTCTATGAGCTTGCCACATCTTCCCAGTGGGATTTTTGCCCATTCCTCCTTGCAAAACTGCTCCAGATCCTTCAAGTTGGATGTTTGCGTTTGTGAATAGCAATCTTTAAGTCGGATAACAGATTTTCTATTAGATTGAGGTCTGGGCTTTAACTAGGCCATTCCAACACATTTACATGTTTCCCCTTAAACCACTCAAGTGTTGCTTTAGCAGTGTGTTTGGGGGTCATTGTCCTGCTGGAAGGTGAACCTTCGTCCTAGCCTCAAATCACACACAGAGTAGTACAGGTTTTGCTCAAGAATATCCCTGTATTTAGCACCATCCATCTTTCCCTCAACTACAACCAGTTTGCCAGTCACGACTGCTGAAAAACATCTGCTGATGGTGTTCCTTGGGTGATGTGATGGGCTTGTGCCAGACATAGCGTTTTCTTTTATGACCAAAAAGTTACATTTTAGTCTCATCAGACCAGAGCACCTTCCTTGAATACATTTTGGGAGTCTCCTACATGCCTTTTCACAAACTTTTGTATTTTGCTGAAAGTAATGGCTTTCTTCTGGCCACTCTGTCATTAAGCCCAACTCTATGGAGCGTACGGCTTATTGTTTTCCTATGTACAGATACTCCAGTCTCTGCTGTGGATCTCTGAAGCTACTCCAGGGTTACCTTATGTCTCTGTGCTGCCTCTCTGATTAATGCCCTCCTTGTCCGGTCCGTGAGTTTTAGTGTGCGGCCATCTCTTGGCAGATTTACGGTTGTGCCATGTTATTTCCATTTGCTTACGATAGATTTGATGGTGCTCCTAGGGATCATCAAAGATTTGGATATTTATTTTTATAACCTAACCCTGACTTGTACTCAACAACATTGTCCCTTACTTGTTTGGAGAGTTCCTTGGTCTTCATGGCAGTGTTCGGTTAGTGGTGCCTCTTGCTTAGATGTTGCAGCATCTGGGGCCTTTCAAAAAGGTGTGTATATGTAATGACAGATAATGTGACACTTAAATTGCACACAGGTGGACATCATTTCACTAATTATGTGACTTCTGAAGGTAATTGGCTGCACCAGAGCTATTTAACAAAGGGGGTGAATACATACGCATGTGCCAATTATCAGTTTTTTTTATTTCTGAAAAATTGTTTTATGTATATATTTTTCAAATTTTACTTCACCAACTTAGACTATTGTGTTCTGATCCATCACATATAATTCAGATTAAAAAAAACATTGAACTAAAAGCGGTAATGTAACAAAATAGGTCAAAAGCCTTTTGCAAGATATACAGCCAAAGGGGGTGAATACTTTTGCAAGGCATTGTGTGTGTGTGTATATATATATATATATATTACACACACACACACACACACACACACACACACAGACGGTATATATACAGGCTCCCTGAAAACTTCTGATATCTGTGGCATTGTGCTGTATGATAAAATTGCACATTTTAGAGTGGCCTTTTATTGTGGCCAGCCTAAGGCACACCTGTACAATAATCATGCTGTCTAATCAGCATCTTGATATGCCACACCTTTGAGGTGGATGGATTATCTCAGCAAAGGAGAAGTGCTCACTAACACAGATTTAGACAGATTTGTGAACAATATTTGAGAGAATAGGCCTTTTGTGTACATAGAAAAAGTCATAGATCTTTGAGTTCAGCTCATGATAAATAGCGGCAAACACAAGTGTTGCGTTTTTAATTTTGCTCAGTGTATATATATACACATATACACTGAGCAAAATTATAAACGCAACACTTGTGTTTGCCGCTATTTATCATGAGCTGAACTCAAAGATCTATGACTTTTTCTATGTACACAAAAGGCCTATTCTCTCAAATATTGTTCACAAATCTGTCTAAATCTGTGTTAGTGAGCACTTCTCCTTTGCCAAGATAGTCTATCCACCTCAAAGGTGTGGCATATCAAGATGCTGATTAGACAGCATGATTATTGCACAGGTGTGCCTTAAGCTGGCCACAATAAAAGGCCACTCCAAAATGTGCAATTTTATCACACATGAAAATGCCACAGATATTAGAAGTTTTCAGGGACCATCCAGCATCTTCACCTCCAAGATTGTCTGAGACCAGTCACCTAGATGCTATGGACAACGAACACAGGTGCATTTTATTGATGGCATTTTGAATGCACAGAGATATATCGTGACGAGATCCTGAGGCCCATTGTTGTGCCATTCATCTACGACCATCATCTCATGTTGCAGCACAATAATGCATGGCCCCATGTTGCAAGGATCTGTACACAATTCCAGGAAGATGAAAATATCCCAGTTCTTGCATGGCCAGCATACTCAGCAGACATGTCACCCATTTAGCATGTTTGCAATGCTCTGGATCGGCGTATGCGACAGCGTGTACCCAGTTCCTGACAAAATGCAGCAACTTCGCACAGCCATTGAAGAGGAATGGACCAACATGCCACAGGCCACAATCAACAACCTGATCAACTCTATGTGAAGGAGATGTGCTGTACTGCATGAGGCAAATGGTGGTCACACCAGATACTGACTGGTTTTCAGACTCCCCCAATACAGTAAAATTGCACATTTTAGAGTGGCCTTTTATTGTGGCCAGCCCAATGGCCCGTACACACGATCTGAATATCGGACGAAAACGATCGTCCAATGAAGAATCGTACGATTTTCGGATCATGTGTACACTACTTTCGAGAGCCGATCACAACCGTTCATCCGATATTATTCGATCGGACATGCACGAAAATGTTCCTCGTACGATGTAAGATCGTACGATTTTCGTTTAGTCAGTACAGTTGTTGTCCGACAATACAATATAAATACATTACAACACATGACATCACTTCCGATAATTTTTTTCGGTCGTACGAGAATTTTCGTGACTTTAATAACCTATTTCATTTTACTTGCGACTATTAAGCGAAAAAAGTTGTACGATCCGTCGTACGATATTCGGATCGTGTGTACGGGCCATTAGGCACACTTGTGCAATAATCATGCTGTCTAATCAGCATCTTGATATGCCACATCTGTGAGGTGGATGGATTATCTTGGCAAAGGAGAAGTACTCACTGTAACAGAATGACCCATGACACCCAGAGACTTTTGGAGGATAGGGGGTACTCCTGTGCCAGCGTCACTAATGACTCTTGTGTCTAGGGTCACCCTGTGTCCCTTTTGGGCATAGGGTGACTGAGAAATATTAATTAGAAATTACATGAGATGGGACATTACTGTTGATTCATGTATTGAGCCAGGAAATAAGGGACATATGTTGGATTGTTTTAGCAGGGACAGTAATCCACAATACATTCCTTAATGTCTGCAAAGAACGAATATTGTGACTCTACCGGTCAATAATGACTCATTCCTCTGTGTAGCACAGGCTGTTGAGATGGTAATTGAGTCTGCTCCAAGACCTTTCATTAAAGCGGAGGTTCACCCTAAAACTTTTTTTTTTTCTTATGTACCATCCCATCCAGCATACTTGCGTCAGCTATAGTATGTTTTTTTTTCTTTTATAATTTTGCTCAGTGTATACAGTGAGGAAAATAAGTATTTGAACACCCTGCTATTTTGCAAGTTCTCCCACTTGGAAATCATGGAGGGGTCTGAAATTGTTATCGTAGGTGCATGTCCACTGTGAGAGACATAATCAAAAAAAAAAATCCAGAAATCACAATGTATGATTTTTTTAACTATTTATTTGTATGATACAGCTGCAAATAAGTATTTGAACACCTGAGAAAATCAATGTTAATATTTGGTACAGTAGCCTTTGTTTGCAATTACAGAGGTCAAACGTTTCTTGTAGTTTTTCACCAGGTTTGCACACACAGGAGGAGGGATTTTGGCCCACTCCTCCACACAGATCTTCTCTAGATCAGTCAGGTTTCTGGGCTTTCGCTGAGAAACACAGAGTTTGAGCTCCCTCCAAAGATTCTCTATTGGGTTTAGGTCTGGAGACTGGCTAGGCCACGCCAGAACCTTGATATGCTTCTTACAGAGCCACTCCTTGGTTATCCTGGCTGTGTGCTTCGGGTCATTGTCATGTTGGAAGACCCAGCCTCGACCCATCTTCAAAGCTCTAACTGAGGGAAGGAGGTTGTTGCCCAAAATCTCGCAATACATGGCCCCGGTCATCCTCTCCTTAATACAGTGCAGTCGCCCTGTCCCATGCGCAGAAAACACCCATAAAGCATGATGCTACCACCCCCATGCTTCACAGTAGGGGTGGTGTTCTTGGGATGGTACTCATCATTCTTCTTCCTCCAAACACGGTTAGTGGAATTATGACCAAAAAGTTCTATTTTGGTCTCATCTGACCACATGACTTTCTCCCATGACTCCTCTGGATCATCCAAATGGTCATTGGCAAACTTAAGACGGGCATGTCCTGGTTTAAGCAGGGGAACCTTCCGTGCCATGCTTGATTTCAAACCATGACGTCTTAGTGTATTACCAACAGTAACCTTGGAAACGGTGGTCCCAGCTCTTTTCAGGTCATTGACCAGCTCCTCCCGTGTAGTCCTGGGCTGATTTCTCACCTTTCTTAGGATCATTGAGACCCCACGAGGTGAGATTTTGCATGGAGCCCCAGTCCGAGGGAGATTGACAGTCATGTTTAGCTTCTTCCATTTTCTAATGATTGCTCCAACAGTGGACCTTTTTTCACCAAGCTGCTTGGCAATTTCCCCGTAGCCCTTTCCAGCCTTGTGGAGGTGTACAATTTTGTCTCTAGTGTCTTTGGACAGCTCTTTGGTCTTGGCCATGTTAGTAGTTGGATTCTTACTGATTGTATGGGGTGGACAGGTGTCTTTATGCAGCTAATGACCTCAAACAGGTGCATCTAATTTAGGATAATAAATGGAGTGGAGGTGGACATTTTAAAGGCAGACTAACAGGTCTTTGAGGGTCAGAATTCTAGCTGATAGACAGGTGTTCAAATACTTATTTGCAGCTGTATCATACAAATAAATAGTTAAAAAATCATAAATTGTGATTTCTGGATTTTTTTTTTGATTATGTCTCTCACAGTGGACATGCACCTACGATGACAATTTCAGACCCCTCCATGATTTCCAAGTGGGAGAACTTGCAAAATAGCAGGGTGTTCAAATACTTATTTTCCTCACTGTATATAGAAGTAGACTGGGGGGCTGAGCCAAGAAGTGATAGAAGGGTAAGGGATATAAATCCACAGTACAGCAGGCGATCAAATCAATGCAGTGCAGCGGTAGCCCCTATTGGACGGAAGTCAACCCCCTCCCTCCCTTTGCCCAACATTCAGCTTTAACATACACATTTTTGTACTTTGCAATTTAGTATACCGGGCCAAACAGAAGCCACAGATGGATCGCTGGACCTCCTAGGATGGAAGCACAAAGTGTGTGCTTCAATGCAATTCAATCTTTAAACCTGAACTTCATGTAGATTTAAAAACACTCTAATTCAATTATACTGTATATTGATAAAAAAAAAATAAAAAAAAAATAGGATTTTGAACTTACTGAAAATCCTTTTCTTGTAGTTCACTAGGGACACAAGATACAGTGGGCCAAATCCTCAAAAAGCTGTGCAAATTTAGTTTTAGCTAACTTATGTCATTTAAGTTACGGCGCCCTAAGTTGGTGTCGTAAGTGCCGTATCCACAGCGCATTTGCGCACAAAATTGCTCTTACCTTACTTAAATTCCGAGGCGTAAGGCGGGGTTTTTGCAAGTGGGAAGGAAGTGGGCGTGCTTCATTGTAATGAGCCGTGACCCCATGCAAATGAAGGGCCGGCTGTACTGCGCATGCGCGCACGAATCTGCTTCTCACTGGGCATGTGCAGAACTGAGCTCATCGCAATCAGTGAGATAGGTAAAAGGCCAAGCGTACTTAGTTTGAGGATCGCCCTGTGTGTAAATAGCCCCAGTCAAACACACTTCCCTTGCAAAAGTATTTCCCTGTGTTCCCTTCCTTGAGCAAGTTGCTTCTGTTCAGAACGTTTGTCGGTGTTTGTTGGTGAGTTGTGTTTGTGAGAAAAGTTGTTGCGGAGTTGTAGAGTATATTTGGTGTTTGTTTTTGATAAGTGTTTTTGTTTTTTGTCTTTGTTTTTTTTTTGTTTCACTTTTTTGCCTGTTTGTTTTTTAATTTATAGTAGCTGTCTGCTTGTGTTTATATTTTTTTTTTGCAGTGAGTTTGTTTGTTTGTGTGTTGTGTGTGTATTGTTGCTTTTTTTTTGGGGTGAGTTTCTTGTTGCTGGGTGGTGTCTGTAATGGCCCCCAAGCGCAGGAAGCTGAATTGTACCCTGGGAGAGAAGCAAATTCTTGCTCAGGGCATCATCAAATATGGTCGTTTTCTCCATGGCCCTGAGAGCCAGAACACCACCCCGGCCAGGAGGAAAAAGATCCTTAAAAAGATCACCGATCGGATCAATGCGGCGGGGGGGGGGGGGGGGGGGGTGGGAAGACCAGGACTATCGCTGGCATACAAAAAAAAAAATGATTTGAAGAGCGTGGCCCGGAACAAGCTGGCAACGCTGCATGCTCATAGGAGGGGCACTGGAGGAGGGGGACCCTGCCCAGTCAGGCTGACTGAGGAGGAATGGGCAGTGGCCCAGTGTTTCCACCCACAGCAGGTGGTGGGCCTGCCTGGCTTTGACTCTGATGCTCCTGTGAGGACAGGTAAGTTTTTTGTTTTTCTATCTGTTGATTAGCATGTGTGGGTGGGGGAAGGGAAGATGTGCCAAGTGTGTGGATCCACCAACCTGTGATTGTTTTGTGTCCTCCACAGATGGCCAGGAGATTGCAGCCCCATCAGCCCAGGAGGTGGCAGCCCCATCAGGGCAGGAGGTGGCAGCCCCATCAGGGCAGGAGGTGGCAGCCCCATCAGGGCAGGAGGTGGCAGCCCCATCAGGGCAGGAGATGGCTGGCCCATCAGGGCAGGAGGTTGCTGGCCCATCAGGGCAGGAGGTTGCTGGCCCATCAGGGCAGGCTGCTGCACCACCCGCAAGACAGGCTGATGTGGACTCCCAAGAAGGGCAGGATTCCTCATGGGAGGGGAGTGTCCACACCTCCCCTCATGAGGAGGTTCAGTGGGAGGAGGATGAGGACGACCATTTTATGATTGGCCGGGAAATCATGTTGGGCCAAGATAGAACCTTTGAATCTTCCCCTGAGGCTACCCCAGAGGCTGGCACCAGTCAGGCCACCATCAGGGGTGGCCCCTCCCACTCCTCCCCCAACATGCAGCAAACCCCATGGGTCACTCTCTCCCCTCCTCCCAGGCCACAAGCCTCAGGGGCAAGCAGGAGGCCGACCCAAAAGACCAGGGGGGGGTTTGAGCGTCTGCCGGTCAGTCTGCTGAGGGACAATGCCCGGCAGACCCGCAGTCTGGGTGAGATGAAAAAAACTTTGAACAAGATGGAGCACAGCCTGGATGTAATGAGGGAGTCACTGGGTGATGTGGCCACCAACTCAGTGGGGGTCATCACATGTTTGTGGGACCTGAAGAACGCCACAACAGGCGTGGGCCAGGAGGCGACTGCCCTCACCCAGGCTGTGCAGGACAATACCCGGGCTGTGGAGGACAATACCCGGGCTGGCCAGGCTAATACGGCTGCCAGACAAGGATAGCCGTGGCCTTGGAGGGCAGGCCAGTAGGAGGAGAGACACCAGGGGAGGCTCCTTCTTCCCCTGCTCACCCACGCCCCCATGAAGATCCTCCCTCCCCTGCTCACACCCCCCCCTGTGAAGATCCTCCAGTTGGCCGTGGCCGTGGGCAGCCCAGAAGGAGCACTCGGCAACGTCATTAAGTTGCAGGGGTACTTTTGGTTTTATTTTATTTGTTTATGATTTGGTTTATTATACTGTACTTATGATTTGGTTTATGTGTGTGAATGATGTGTGAATGTGGGGGGGTGGCATTCCTGATGAAATAAGGGTGGCACCCTCAGTTTTGGTGGAGTAGGGATCCCCAGGACCAGGGAGAAGTCATCCCAGGTTCCTGAATGGTGTATGAATGCACAGTGATATAATTGGAGCCGTGGCGTGGCTGCTCCCAAGTACCAAAGGGGGGGGGGTACTTGGATCTAATCCAATTCGATGTGCATGTGATGTGTCTGTGCTAGGGACCACAGTGGTGTGCATTCATGCATTCTCATTGTGAGATAATTAATGTGCGTTTTCTGTGAAAAAAGACCTTCTCATTGTGATCTAATTAATGTGCATTTACTGATCAAAGATACTTTCTCTTTGTGACATTATTCATGTGCATTTACTGTGCAAACATACATTTTCATTGTGACATGATTTCTGTGCGTTTTTGGTGAATCCAAAAAATTTCATTGTGACATGATTTATGTGTATTTACTGTGAAAAGATGCCTTCTGCAAGGCGTCTCCTGGCTGCTGTACAGGTAGGGCGGGCTGTGTGGGAGGACCCCCTCACACACCCGCCATTGCCACCCGGGGCATGGAGAAAGGTGGCAGATTGCCTGCCTACTCCCAACTCCTGCAGTCCGGCTCCTCTCTACACGCACAAAATACAGCAAAAAAAAATACAGCACTTGCCCGTGTAAGTTGCGGCGGCGTAACATAAATCGGATACGTTACGCGGCCGCATAGATACGCCGATATACAAGAATCTGGGCCATTGTTTTTAATGTGAATTGTTAGGGTCAATTCGGTTTGTTGCAGGCGGGCTGCAATCCTAATGGCATGTTTCCATATCCACCTACCGGAGGGAGTTAAATGCTTTTTTTTCCCCCCAATTCCCTGAAGCACTGTTGGATCTATCTGTTAACACAGGTGATCTGGTGAGGGGCAACAGTGTGTTTTATGAACCGGGTGTACTATTCATTGGTTTGGATTTTCCTTTTAACACATAGTGGAGTTTTATATATTGGATTAAGAAGATTGGATCATCTCTACGTCTGCATTCACCATTTACTTACCCTTTGAGGACGTTATAGGAGTCTTTATATTGGACTTTCTTATTTAAATAATCATCTCATACACAATATTTTTGTTTTTTAGTTTATATGTACTTCTTGTTTAAAGCGGAGGTTCACCCTAAAAACATATATACCATTACATTCACCTGGGTCTTAGCCTAGATGATTGACGTGCTTGATAAAACTTTCCCCCGGCGGATAAGGCACGTCACGAGTTTCCGAAAATAGCCTGGGAGTCGGCTCTATACGGCGCCTGCCCACAGACTAGGAGCCCTGTAGCGCTGACTGCGCAGGCGCCGTATAGAGCCGACTCCCAGTTCGGCTATTTTCGGAACTCGTGACGCGCCTTATCCACCGGGGGAAAGTTTTTATCAAGCACGTCAATCATCTAGGCTAGGTCCCAGGTCACTTTGCGCCGCTGCATATGAACGCCTACTCCTGCGGGAGCGAGTACCCGGGAACCGGGTGGAAAAGAACAATAATACGGTATGTACAGAAAAAAAAGAGAACATGTCGGAAGTATGCTGAATGTAATGGTATATACATGTTTTTAGGGTGAACCTCCGCTTTAAGATGGTTCTTTTACCATGGATGTAATATTTGTGTTTTTTTTCTAGCGCTGCACTTTTATACATAAAATTCTAGATGACAGTCCAGACTGGACTGAAGGAAGATCAAAACTCCCTGCAAAGAATCTCCTTGCCTTGCACCATGCAAAATAGGCTTTCCATGTGCAATTTTACACCTAGAGAGAGGTGGTCTTTCTTAGTCTTCAGGAATGTAGGTATAACAGAGCTATATCGGCCCCGATCTCAGAACTATGGGCCAGATTCACGTAGCCCGGGCGCAGCGTAACTTAACCGATTGAGGTTACACTGCTGCAAATTTTCTGGCTAAGTGCCCGATCCACAAAGCACTTACCTGGAAATTTGCGGCGTTGTATCCTAAGTCCGTCCGGCGCAAGGCGGGCCAATTCAAATGGGGTGGGTACCATTTAAATTAGGCACGCTCCCGCGCCGGACGTACTACGCATGCTCCCGACGCAAATTTCCCGATGTGCTTTGCGCGAAATTACGACGCGCCAACGTTTTGTGAATCGCGACGTGAAAAAGACTTGCGCCGGGGAAAAAATAAAAATTAAATTCAAAAGCGACGCGGGAAAGACGGGTATACTTTTACATGGTGTACTAATTTTACACTTTGTAAAAGGTGTCCTATCTTTGCGACGGCAAACTAACACTTGCGGCGACTTAACGACGGTAAAACGTTTTGTGGATTGCCGTAACTGCTAATTTGCATACCCGACGCTGGTTTACGACGCAAACTCTCCCCAGCGGCAGCCGCGGTACTGCATCCTAAGATCCGACAGTGTAAAACTATTACACCTGTCGGATCTTAGGGATATCTATGCGTAACTGATTCTTTGAATCAGTTACGCATAGATAGAAACAGGGATACGACTGCGTATCAGCAGATACGCCGTCATATCCCTTTTGTGAATCTGGCCCTATGTCTTTAACAGCTAAGCAGGATGGTAAACCAGTCCTTGGGACAGGAGGTCCAGCAGACCCGGAAAGACCCACAGAGCATTTGCTAGGACTCAAACAAGGTCTGATTACCACATTCTCCTGGGCCAGTTTATCGCACAGAGAATCACTAGGATGCCCTCCCTCACAATCCTGCAGAGCAGACAAGGAAGAAGCTACAGAGGAGGAAAAGCATAGACAAGCATAGTTTGAATTGCTTCCAGTGAGTCACCAGAGCATCCACTGCCAGGGGTTTGCTGAATATGGAGAACATTTTTCGCAGTTTGTTGCTAAAACTGAATGCCAGGACATCCATATCCTACATGCCCTACCTACAGACCAAGATCTAGAAACACCTATAGGTAAAGAAAGCACTCTCTGGAGTCCAGATACTGACATATGAAAAAAATCCATCTTCCAATTGTCCAGGTCTTAAATGAAAACAGCCAGCAAAGATAGGAACGTGACATTCCACCCAAGCCAAAATCAGATCTGGTTCCCTTTGAGCTGAAAGTTTTCCGGTTCCTTCCTGATAGCTGTACTCTACTGCTATGGTGTTTGACCTGGAGGAGAAAGGACCAGCTATAAATGGACAATCAGATTGCCCAAAGCTCCAGTATGTTGATTGGAAGACAACATTTCCCGACTCCAAGGCTGGATGTGTGTGCCACCAGGCCAGAAGTTTTCTGGTCTTGAGAGACAGGTGTATTTAGAAGATCCAGAGACTGAGCTCTCTAGTACTATGCAGCTAGAATGTTGAGTTGCAAGAGCCTGGAGTGAAATTAAGCATAGGGGACCATGTCAAAAAAGGCCACCTTCAGACTCAGAAACCTCATGCAGAACCAGAGGGTTGCATGGTTCCTGGAGTGCCTGAATATGGGAATGGAGAGTTAGGAACTTGTCCAGTGGGTGGAAAACCCAGGACTAAGCAGTTTTTAAAGTAGACTACCTGGATACTCCAGTCGGTCCCAGAACGGACATGTGGAGATTCAGAATCCAGCTGAGCCGTTGGAGTGTCTTAATGGTCTTTTGGACATTGACCAATAAGAACTGTGCCAACTGTTCCATCAGCAGGAGGTCCGCCAGATATCACACAATGCCTTCCGAATGAAGCAAAGAAAGCACTCGGGGGCTAGCAGCTTGGCAAGTACAAAAGGAGTGGATGACAGCCTAAAGGGAAGGGCAACAAAATGAATGGCTACATTCACACCTGGGTGTTTCAGAATTGTGGGCTGAATCGGGCGATTCTGCCCGCAATTTCAGAATCACAGCAAAAAGCAGGACGTGTTTGCGATGCCATTCGCAAATCGCACTCGCTATTGATTGGTTTTAGACGTAAGGACACCTTATTTTCTACTTAAATTGCCCATTTAGTAAACCTTAGGGCCTGCTATTAGTCACATCGTCTACCCCCCTTTATTAAAAATGTTGGATTCTAATTCCTTACCTTTGAGCCACAGTCAGCTCTATCTGAGCTGTAGTACCCAACAATTTTTGCTCTGTTAAGATATCTGCCTCCCCATTATAGTCTAACCAGGTGGTTTGGTTGTCATTACAGGCTGATTTGAAGTGGAGCTGGTTCCCCACCCAGGGCGCCCCTGTGTTTGGACGGGTAGCCTTGGATGGGTGTAAACTAGCTTTACTATCAGGCCATATTATCCTCTCCCTATTATGTAATTCATGCCATTTAGAGAAATTTCTACTCAGTGCTCAAGTTGTCTACTGTTATCTATATTGTATAAAATGGTGGACCCACTGCTCCCCCAATGAGTCTGCACTTGACCGGGATCATGGTCCTGGTCAACCGCCGACCCTTCTGTGGGCCTTTTGTTCCACCAGTTGATGCATTTATGCTTTATCAGTTTTTCAAGCTCCGAATTTTTCTCAGCCTTTCAGTGTTTTCTCTTTTGGCTTTCCTTGTTCAAGGTATGAATTCTCCCCGAGAGTGAAGGTTTTCAAATATCTTAAAAAACAGCAGATATAGCATGCTTACAGGAGACACATTTTTCTTCCTCCTCGTGCCTCAGGTATTTCAATACTCAGTACTTTTAGATGTTTTTAGCAAATGGTCCAACTAAACAAAGGTGTGCTTATAGCCTTTCGCAATTTACTTCTGTTTAGTTGCACTAAGCAGATAGCAGACCCTAATGGCAGATATCTTCTGCTTCAAGGCTCCATTCAGGATACTGAAGTTACTATTTTGACCTATTGCGCTGCCAACTTCAACCCAGGGCCTTTTCTAACCCATATTTGCGACTTGTTGACATCCCACCAAAGGGGTATGCTTCTTAAGTTGATTGACGGCACTTGTAGGATTTCCCTCAAGCCAAATTTACAGTATTATGGGTTTACATTCTCCCTTTTTTCTATTAGGAGGGGCACCCGCCAAGGCTGCCCACTCCCGCTGCTTTCATTTATTTTGGCTTTGGAGCCTTTGGTGGAAGCTGTTTGCACCCATCCAGATATTAGGCATTGCTGTTGCGGGATCCGCTCATAAGATATCTATATTATTATATATCTCCTTAACATCCCCTAGAACAGTGATGGCTAACTTTGGAACCCCTGATGTTTTGTAACTACATTTCCCACGATGCTTATGCAATCTGCAGTGTAGCTAAACATCAAGGGAAATGTAGATCAAAAACATCTGGGTTGCCAAGGTTCGACATCACTGCCCAGAGTCCCTATGCCTAACCTATCTCTTCTAGACACTTTTGCATCCCTTTTAGGATTGCATGTCAACCCAACCAAGTCTAAAGCAATGTCGGTTGATCTCTCACCCTCTTAATTGGATGCTCTAAGAACTGCTTTCCTGTTCCAATGGCTTCCTTCTTTGCCCTACCTGGGCATCCCACTTACACCCAGGAATGAAGGATTCTACCAGACCAACTTCCCACCTCTTTTAAAAAACTAACCAAATTGCTTTCCTCTTTGTCCCATTTTCCATGGTCTTGGTTTGGCAGGTTCACAGCAGTTTGCATATCTTACCTCCCAAAACTGCTATACTTTTTTGGAGTATTACCAGTCTCGATTTTCCCGAATTAGCAAACAAGTTTTATACGCTCGCAGGAACAATGGTGGCTTCTCGGGTCCTAATTTGCAAGCTTATTATACGGCAGTGAACATAGCCTCGTTATCCCATCGCCATGAAATGCAACAATTGCCATTGTGGGCCACCATTGTTCTGGTGGATTATCACCCTATCCCCTATATCCTCCCTGCCTTGGCTCCCTCCTATTCACTGCGGACTACATTAGGGCCATGTATAATTCACCTTCTTTTGTGGGATTCAGTCAAATTCTCGGCAGGTCTGATCTCTTCCCACCTTCCTCTACTTCGCAGTTTTCCTGGTAGATCGATAATGGATTTGTTAATATTAATTCTCTGTTCACCCCCATGAAAATCATGACATTTGAGGCTCTTAGATCCTCCCATGATATTCCCCTCCGTGAACATTATAGTTATCTATAACTTGGGTTCTTTCCCCAGCAACTAATAAAATCCCAACCTACTCCATACATGTTAACCCCTTTTGAAAGCCTCTGCAGAGACCGACCCCATTCCCTGGGCCTAATATCATTACATTATTAAATCAATTATCTCCTCTAGGAGACCTCCAGTGTGATCCTATCATCTGCAATGGGAGAAGGAATTAGGGAAAAAGTTAGATCCGGAGGACAATCAGATCATGACAAAAGCTCTCTCTAAACGCTCTAAGAATGTCCTTATATTGGAGAATGCTTAAAAAGTGCTGTACAGATGGTACTATACACTGGCACGATTTATTCCATCTTATTCTCCTCTTTGCTTTTTTGGTGGTCTTGTCCTAATGTATGCAGACTATGGTTCAGAGTATATATCCTTCTTCGTAACATATTCCACACCAACATCAAAAGGGACCCTTTACGAGGCCCTTCTTTATAAGCAAATTGCAGAACTATTCCACTCGGAACGCCAATTGGTCTTGCATCTTTTTACTGCAATTAAGTTGATTATAGCGAGGGCTTGGAAAATGCCTCTACTCAGCTTTGAAGCGGTTAAGAACCGTATGAACGATATCATGGTAAACGAGAAGCTGACCACAATTGCGTTGAATACACACAATAAATTTCTCAGGGTCTGGCAACCTTCCATATCTGATAAAAAGCTTCTTTCGATTTAGTGACTCTGTCGTACACCACGTAGGACTCCTCTTCTTTTCTTCCTGGCTCTTTTTCATTCTTTCTATTTCTCGAGCAGAGCCCGCATCCATTGTGTTATGGCTTTCTTTTGCATTTAAGTTGATTGTGGAGGGTTCCCTCACCAAAAGTTCTCATATTCTTAGGACCAAGCAGGGTAACTCTTTGGCATTGTGTATTTATCCACTGAATCCTTAACCACAGGGATATCCTCAGTGGAAACCGTCAGTGTTTTGGTAAAGGACAAGTTCTCATTCGTAAAAAAAAAAAAAGGCACATCTTTTTGTAGGTAAATAAAATTTTTACTAGGATCGGATTGTGGGTGCAATTCAGGTACAATGCAAAGGCTGCCAGTAATTGTAGTTCATTAATTTACAGAAGTCTGTAAATTAATGACGAGGCCGAGTGGGAGGAGCCCTGAATTTTTTATTTACTTTTTAAAACTGACAGAGTTCGGGGAGAAGATCCCAGGCTTGCTGGTACTAGATGCAATGGGTCGGGGAATGGCTGCAGCAGTGGGAACATGTTCGGCTGAATACCGTATTTTTCGCACTATAAGACGCACTTTTTTCACCACAAAAAAATGATTGAAAAT
Organism: Rana temporaria; assembly: GCF_905171775.1. NCBI lineage: Eukaryota > Metazoa > Chordata > Amphibia > Anura > Ranidae > Rana > Rana temporaria. The sequence continues at coordinate 70,748,631 of NC_053495.1, forward strand.
GCCTGTGCGTCTTATGGAGTGAATATAGACCAGCCGGCCGCCCAAGCTGACCCCCCCCCCCCCTGCCGAATGCTGAGCAAGCCGCATAACTCCTCTGCTGTCAGGACGGGAGCATCTGTGTGTCCGCGACAGGGAGCGTGTTCCCCCTCCTTCTCCGGGCAGAGTCTGTGTTCTCCCAGCCACAGACAGCCAGGCAAAGTAGGCTGTCTGTGTTCCCCCTCCTTCTCCGGGCAGAGTCTGTGTTCTCCCAGCCACAGACAGCCAGGCACCCCTTCTTCTCTGGGCAGACTGAGCTGGATGTCTGTGTTCTCTCAGCTTCTCACGGCAGAGAGGGCTCTCTGTGTCCCCCCCTCCTTCTCTGGGCAGCAGCACAAGCTGAGTGAGAGATGAAAGACACACAGAACGGGCTGTGTCTGTGTGCATTCCATTTCCTCTCCCTTCTTCTGTGAGGGGTGGGGATTGTTAAAGCAGCAGGAGGACTGAGAAACTTGCAGAGGGGGACACTGCTTTGCAGGCAATTAGTGTGCAGTAACCACTAGCAACTGAATGGTGAGTGACAATCTGTAGTAACTTCTAGAAACCAATCAGCAAGCAGTAATGTGTTATAACCTCCAGCAACTGAATGGTAAATAGTCAGAGGTGGTTATTACACATTACCATGTTTTTTTCCTCTAAAACTTAGGTGCGTCTTATGGTGAGGTGCGTCTTATGGACCGAAAAATACAGTATGTATTTTATTCATTTTCATCAGAAAATAAAAATGATAAATGAGTACAATGTGGGATAAAGAAATAGAAAGGGGGGGGGGGGGGTTTTTAGATTTTCATTACAAAATGGTTTTACAAATACAATAATAATGAAATCCAAAGAATAGGCTCCATCAATGAACCATCAGACAGGTGGGAACATGTTACATGTTACATCCAAAAACGGGTGGAACATGTAACATGTTTCCAAAGGTGAAATCCTTTAAGGCAAGAATTGTCTGGATCCACAATAGGCATGGCCTATTTTATTGTGAATGTCCCATCAACAAAGTATTGCTTAACAAAATACAAGCCCAGTCGCCATACAACACTGATTGCAGTAATGAGTGCAATGAGAAAGATTTATTTGGGGACTCTCAAAAGGAACCCAGACTGGTAATCTTGAAAAAATCAGATGCATGCTTTTTTAGTTTTGGACAAACATGCCCTATGCCAATAAGGGCAGACATGATTTCTTTGAGCCTGGGAGTGATGTTAGCAGGTTGAGCTTCCTCAGGCATTAGATCTTCCAAAAAGGAAAGATTACACGTTTCCACCTTAGCTGAATGCACGAACATACAGTATCTCACAAAAGTGAGTACACCCCTCACATTTTTGTAAATATTTTATTATATCTTTTCATGTGACAACACTGAAGAAATTAAACTTTGCTACAATGTAAAGTAGTGAGTGTACAACTTGTATAACAGTGTAAATTTGCTGTCCCCTCAAAATAACAACACAAAGCCAATAATGTCTAAACTGCTGGCAACAAAAGTGAGTACACACCTAAATAAAAATAAACAAATTTGGCCCAATTAGCCATTTTTCCCCCCCGATGTCATGTGACTTGTTCGAGTTACAAGGTCTCAGGAGTGAATGGGGAGCAGGTTTGTTAAATTTGGTGTTATCGCTCTATCTCATACTGGTCACAGGAAGTTCAACATGGCACCTCATGGAAAAGGACGCTGAGGATCTGAAAAAAATATATAAATAGTTGCTCTACATAAAGATGGCCTAGGCTATAAGATTGCCAATACCCTGAAACTGAGCCGCAGCACGTTGGCCAAGACCAAAATCGAAAAACACACGGGATACATGCCACAGCAAGCAGGGTTAAACTGACGCGTTTCACACCAAACCTTAGCGCTTATTCATAGCCTCTGGTGAGGAAACCCTTGATTGGTATCCTGGAGCGGTGATTTCTACTTTTCATGTACTGTGACATACTGAAGCAGAGCATGATCCCCTCCCTTCGGAAGCCAGGCTGCAGGGCAGTATTCTAACATAATGACCCCAACCACACCTCCAAGATGACCACTGCCTTGCTAAAGAAGCTGAGGGTAAAAGGTGATGGACTGGCCAAACATGTCTCCAGACCTAAACCCTATTGAGCATCTGTGGGGCATCCTAAAATGGAAGGTGAAGGTCTCTTACATCCACCAGCTCTGTGATGTCATCATGGAGGAGTGGAAGAGGACTCTAGTAGAAACCTGTGAAGCTCTGGTGAGCTCCATGACCAAGAAGGTTAAGGCAGTGCTGGAAAATAATGGTGGCCACACAAAATATTGACACTTTGGGCCCAATTTGGAAATTTTTCACTTAGGGGTGTACTCACTTTTGTTGCCAGTAGTTTAGACATTAATGGCTGTGTTGGGTTATTTTGAGGAGACAGCAAATTTACACTGTTATACAAAATGTACACTCACTACTTTACATTGTAGCAAAGTGTAATTTATTCAATGTCACGTAAAAAAAATAATAAAATATTTACAAAAATGTGAGGGGTGTACTCACTTTTGTCAAATACTGTAGCTGCAGCTACAGGAGCACCAGGGTCAGAATCTGGAGGAAAGGGTAAACTTCTATGCTTGCATCTCCTGCATTCTGCCATGAAATCGGACATAGTGGCAGATTTCATGGCATAACAGGAGACTTTTAAGAGTGAGAAAACTTCAGCAGGGCACTGCAAGACACCCCATAATTGTCAGAGAATCGTAAGCTGGAAGAGCTCCTAAGAACACTAGCTCTGTGCCTATGATCCGACATACTGCAAAGGGTAAAAACCAGCTGCAGGAGCAGGAAGAGTTATGTGGCAATTGGTGACACCATCACTGTAGGCACCAGCAGGGAACCCAGGCTCAGAAGTAGAGCCACACAGGCTCAGTGAAATGGCACTAGCTATACAATCTAAAATAAATATTGCAGTGTTCTCTTCGCATGAATGCCCCCAATAAAAAGCGTGCAGAAGCCCCAAATGTTTCTACCCTGGGGGATATGGGAACACACGACTACAGCAATAAAAAACTGTGGGCAAGCGCCTGCAGACTTACTACTGCAGTGATTCTGGAAGGCACCCTGCAAACAGCATAGCAGTACTGACAGTGGCTTCTGGCACAGGACCCAGGTAGAAACTCCTTCCAGAATGTCTTTACGGTTAGCTGACACAGTACAAAATGTGATTTGGAAAATGTGTATGGCACAGAGTATGGCTTCAAAAGTGTGTGGACGTTGATCCTGAAGCTGCATCTAGGAGCACTCTTGCCTCTGCGATAAACAAAGAATTTTACTGGAAGAAAAATATCTTGATAAAAAAAATAAAGTAAAACATGGATTATTTTTCCCAGAGGAAAAAAAATATAAATTTTCCTAGCACACTGGCAAAAAAATTAGGCATGCTGAGGGTGGGAAGGGTTATCTTGCCTGACTGACATTTGTTTGCCAGTGACTGATTCTCACTTAAACAGCAGTATAACATAGTTATCTCTGAATATCTGATCCTATATCCCTTATTGAATGGTTAAGAAAAAAACAAATTAATGCATATATATTATATACAGTATTTATCAGCGTATAAAATGTGCATGCGTATAACACACACCTTCATTTTAAGAGGGAAGTTTAAGGGAAAAAAGTCATATTTTTAAAAAAAACAACTTTGAATTAAAATAAGGGTCAGTGATTATCAATGCAACCTGATCAATGCCCATCTGCAGCCTCAATGCAGCCTGATCAATGCCCATTTTTAGCCTCAATGCAGCCTGATCAATGCCCATTTTTAGCCTCAATGCTCACCTGCAGCCTTGCCATCTTTTATCAATGCAGCCTCAACAGTGCAGGAAATCACCAAGCCGTCATCTGTTTACTCGACTCTCACTCAGCAGTCACACACACACTGCCCCACCATCGGCATTGGACCAGCTCCTGTGATAGACAGAACACTAGTACAATGCCGGCAGCGGAGGCGGGACTGTGTGTGTGATGTGAGAGCCAAGTAAACAGGAGATGACGGCTCAGTGAATTCCGGCGACGCTCATCCACCTTCTTCCCCGAGGTACACTATTGGTGTATAACACGCACCCATGATTTGCCCCCTATTTTCAGGGGGAAAAAGTGCACATTATATGCCGATAAATACAGCATATTATAAACATAATTACACACACAGTATCTCACAAGAGTGAGTACACCCCTCACATTTTTGAAAATATTTTGTGACAACACTGAAAAAAATCACACTTTGCTACAATGTAAAGTAGTGAAGTTTCTTGCTAGCAACACAAGCATAATGATGGGTTAAATTCCCTTCATGTATATTTAATTTGTATTATTTATTGTTTTCTATTGAATTATGATTGTAAATGTCCTAAATAAACATTTTTCTATAGCAGCGCATCCACGGAGCCCAGCTGCCCTGATTGGCTGCTCGAGCCTAAGCCTGGTCCTCCCCCCTTCGGTATTGGCGCATGGAGTGTCGTCCCCAGCAGAGAGCACCAATCGTAGCTCTCTGTTTGCAGCCTGTGACCTGGCGCGTTGCCATTGGGTCCCAGGCGGCACACCCACGCACTCACGTGCGGAGGGTGGTGGGACGTTGGACGGCGGTGGCGTCGCGGACCTGTGACGTCACACGCCGTCCAGGGATGCTTACAAAAACGGCTGTCATAGCTGTTTTTGTGAGAAAGCATGGAGCTCTCCCTGGGGACACATGGCGATTCCACATCAGCACGGTAAGCGGGACCAGTAACTTACTACATGGTCTCTCTACTTTACTTTGTTTTGCTTGCTTTTGACCTTAATTTTTATGCTTGGCAGTTCTCCCTGACTTTCCCTAGTCGGACCAAGTGCTCAGCATGGTCCTAACTTCAAAGCATGTCTACTATATACCTGGCTGAACGCATCCGTCCTCCTGTGCCCCAGTAATATTTAGTGTACTTTTGCTAAATGATGGTAAGGACCCTTTGTGGTCTCTTAAACTTAGTCTGGTCATCTGTGGTGGTTGGTCTCCCTTCCCTTGGTTCCTTGGACAACACCTCTTCTACTCTTTCCTACCACAAAAACATCACCCCATTTCCCCCCCCTCCTTTCCCCCCCCACCCTCTTCCCTTCCCCCCCCTCTTCACATTATTCCTGCCCCCCTCTCTTTCCTTTTTTTCCCTCCCCTCCTGTTCCCTCTCCCCCTTATCTCCCCCTCCCCCATATCCCAAACCCCCCCACCCCTTCCCTTTCCTCCCCCTTCCCATATCTTTTACCCCCCTTTTTTCATCTCCTCTCCCTTCTCCCCAACCCCTTCAAACCCCCCCCTTTCCCCCCCCCTCCTTCCTTATTCATTCCAGCACGCTCTCCTCACTCATCACCAGGTGCCCCATTTCACACAAACAAATGTTCTTCTAAAAGTATGCCATACTGATTATATCCTTCACCCTATCATAGCCCGTCCTAAATAAAATCCCCCTCCATGCGTCCAAGAAGGCTCAAACCAGGCTCTGCGCTTGACCACATGACCAATCCGGGTGAGTCTCATCTCCACTGAGGAGTGTGCTGCTTTGATTCTAATATGGCTATAATTATTGTATCTTATGCTTGTCTATTTACATGTTTTATACATATCTTTAGAAAAAAACTTTCCTCCTGAAGAAGCGGTAGTACCGCGAAACCGGTCGAGGTCACCGACTTCCTGCATTTTGACACAGTTTGTTTGCTTTCTGATGTGCAATGCGGGGCCTGTCCCTAAATGTAATTTTATTGTAATTGTTTTATGTTTAATAAATTGTTATATTTTACCATACTGTCTCTTATCAGTGCCAAGAAAAGTCCCCACCAAAATCCCTTTCCCCTGTTCCCCCGAACTATGATTTGATATCCATTGGTCCCAAGCAGCCAATGTAGATTGATTATTGTGGTCCCATTCTATATAGTGAGTGCACAGCTTGTATAATAGTGTAAATTTGCTGTCCCCTCAAAATAACTCAACACACAGCCATTAATACAAAAAACACAGTCACTTTTAGCGCTAATAGGTCTTCCAAGCTGTGACGCAACAGATATCAGATAAAATGGTGGTGTAAAAGGTAAGCTAGGTGGATGCTGCCTTCGAGCTCAGATGAGGTAATCCGAAAGGAACTACAAGAAAAACAGAAATGGAAGGCGTGCACACCTGGTGCATTACCAGAGATAATGTAATAATAAAAAAGTTTTTTGTATAAAAGTGGGTACTCACAAAATGCAACTGACAAAAGGCCATAAACAGTGCATGGACATACACAGAACACGGAGTATATCTAACGCGTTTCAGGGGGCGCACCCCCTTCTCAGAGCTAGGCGTCATGTCTTGACAAGTGGGACGTCCCCAAGCAGTGTCAAAAAACGAGGGGCCGAAGGAAGCATCTGAAGATGCACTCACCTCAACCTTGTAAAATTTGGAAAAGGTGTGAACGGACGACCAAGTCACCGCCTTGCACACCTGTGAGACAGACGCTTGATGTTGGAAGGCCCAGGAAGCACCAATTGCCCTGGTCAAATGTGCCATGACCGGAAAGGGGGACGCCCACCCCCTAAGAGCATAGGCCTGAAAGACGGTTTACCTGATCCACCGAGAAATGGTGGCCGATGAGACCGCCAGGCCCTTTTGTGGACCGGACACCGACACAAAAAGTGAGTCAGACCTCCAAAACGGAGCCGTAGCAGACAGGTACACCTGCAAAGCGCGTACCACGTTCAAAGCATGCAGCGCAACCTCCTTAGGATGCGCCGGCCAATGACACAAGGATAGAAACACAATGTCCTCATTAAGATGAAATGACGAAACCACCTTTGGAAGAAAGGAAGGTTGCGGGCGCAACACCGCCATATCCTTATGGAGGACTAAGTATGGCGACTTGCAAGACAAGGCCGCCAACTCAGAAACACGTCTGACTGAAGTAATGGCCACCAAAAAGGCCACCTTCTGGGATTGTGTCAAGAGAGGAATCTCTCTGATGTCTTCAAAGGCAGGTTTCTTTAGAACCGGGAGCACCAGATTCAAATCCCAAGGGGGAAGAGGTGGTTTAAGAGGGGGAAGTATATGACGAACCCCCTGCACAAAGGCACCTACCAGAGAATTGTCCGCCAAAGGCTGGAAGAACACAGCCAGAGCTGAAATCTGTCCCTTAATGGTGCTTAAGGTGAGTTTCTAATCCACTCAACGCTGTAAAAACAGCAGGATCCTGGAAACCGAATACGTTCGTGGATGCCACCCCATCTCTTCGCACAAAGGGATGTAGGCCTTCCAGGTGCGATGGTAAATGTTCCTGGAAGAAGACTTCCGTGCCCTCAGCATGGTTGAGATGACCGAATCGGAAAGACCTCGGTCCCTCAAAATCTGGCTTTCAACAGCCATGCCGTTAAAGCCAGCAGGATGGAGTATGGGACCTTGAGACAGAAGGTCCTCCCGCATTGGCAGCCGCCAAGGTACATCCGCCACCAGGCGCACAAGATCGGCGTACCAAGGACGCCGAGGACAATCCGGAGCGATTAGAATCATCGGGATCCCCTCAGCCTCCACTCTGCGGAGCAGAGGAGGGAGCAACTTCAGTGGGGGGAAAGGCATAAAGTAGCTGAAACTGACCCCACGGGGCAACTAACGCGTCTGCCCAGGGATCTCTGGACCTGGCCACGAACCTAGACACCTTGCGGTTGAGGCGAAAAGCCAGAAGATCCATGTCCGGTGTGCCCCATCTCCTGCAAAGGAGCTGAAACACCTCCGGATGCAATGACCATTCCCCCTGGTCCAGCATCTGGCGACTCAGGTAGTCCGCCTGCCAGTTTTATTTTCTTCCTAAGGTGGGCGGAAAGAATAGAAAAAGAAAAAGATCCTCAGGGCGCTGGGCCCAAAGGGAGCCATACGTCCTTCTCCTTTGCTAGGCAGAAAAAAAACTGAGGCTGCATGCTGCAGGGAGGAGTGTTGTGTCTGGAGGGACCGCCCCCTGGGCGGGGCTGTTCAACTCTGTTAAAGTAACATGTATTTAAATATCTAACATGTTTCTGCCTAGTCCTCTCCTGTGAACAGGAACATAACCCACTTGTCAAGACTTGAGAAGGCTGTGTCTGTCCATGGACGATAAGAGAAACATAAATGTTTTTTATTGGGATTTTATGTGATAGACCAACACAAAGTGACACATAATTGTGAAGTGGAAGGAAAATAATAAATGGTCTTCAACATTTTGTACAAATAAATATGGGAAAAGTGTGGTGTGCATTTGTATTCAGCCCCCTTTACTCTGCTACCCCTTGCTAAAATCTAGTGGAACAAATTGCCTTCAGAAGTCACCTTATCAGTAAATAGAGTCTACCTGTGTATAAATGTAATCTCAGTATAAATGCAGCTGTTCTGTGAAGCCCTCAGAGATTTGTTAGAGAACCTTATTGAACAAACAGCATCCTGAAGGCCAAGGAACACACCATATGACATGGATAGTGAATCAATGATAGCGACAACATTGGTGAAATATTTACATAATAGGAATCCAATATTCAACAAAGAATGTATAAGTAAAACCTAAGTGAACCAAATTGATAAGTGTGCAAAAATAACAAAGAAAACGTCCACAATTTGAACAACAACTTGGTGATTCAAAACAGATCAGAAATGTTCAGACAATCCTTCACTACTTGACAACAATCCAGATCACCCATTGATGCAGTATCCATGCCATATGAACAGATTTTGTAGCACGTATTATGTAGTGTTTTATAGCGCCCCCTACCCACATATTTCACATCGTAGTCTGTCTACATTATTTGGGGAGCAGCTTTTTTAGTTTTTATATATTTGGTGCAAGGTTTACTTTTCACAAGGAACACAGCAGACAAGTCAGGCATAAAGTTGTGGAGAAGTTTAAAGCAGGGTTAGGCTATAAAAAAAATATCCTAAGCTTTGAACATCTCACGGAGCACTGTTCTTTCCATTTTTGGATGATTAATTGAGTATGGCACAACTGCAAACCTACCAAGACATGGCCGTCCACCTATACTGACAGGCCGGGCAAAGAGAGCATTATTCAGAGAAGCAGCCAAGGGGCCCAATGTAAATCTGGAGGAGCTGCAGAGAACCACAGATCAGGTGGGAGAATCTGTCCACAGGACAACTTTTAGGCTGGGTTTACATATGAGCTGCTGCATGCTCACAGCAGGGGTCCGGTGCACCCTGGTTCACCGTTTCAGGTCCGATTTCAGACCGAATTTTGGGCTGAATTCAGATCTGAAACGTACCAAAAGACGCACCGGACCCGCTGTGGAGATATGTGAACTAGCTCCATAGTGAGCCGGTCAAAATTACCTGCTATCGCGAATTGGATGCGGGGAAACCACATCCAATTTGCAATAGTGTGAACCCAGCATCTTTCGTGCACTCCACAAATCTGGCTTTTATGGAAGAGTGGCAAAAAGAAATCCATAAGAAGTCCCATTTGCAGTTTGCGTGAAGACATGTGGGGGACACAGCAAACATGTGGAAGAAGGTGCTCAGGTCAGACGAGACCAAAATGTAACTTTTTGGCCTAAAAGCAAAACGCTATGTGTGGCAGCATCCAGGGCCGGATTAACATAGGGGCTGATGGAGCTGCAGCTCCAGGCCCCTTTCTCAAGATAGGCCAATTTGCCCAAAAAAAAAAAAAAAAAGATAGACTTCGGGGGTTATAGCTCGACGACCAGAGGTCACAGAAACCTCACATTTGGGGGGTAGGTAGTTGAAGACCTACCCCACAACTGGTCACAATATGGGGCTGCTACCATTTATGCTTCCGGAGATACGGGCCTGCTTGCATAGCCTGTCAGAAGCTACATTCAGAGCGGCCAAAATAAATACAAGCTGACACACTGCAGCAAACTGATAGAATCACAGGGCCAGATTCACAAACAGCGGCGCAAATTAAGTTACTCAAATCGTATGTCATTTAAGTTACGGCGCCTTAATTTTTTTTCGTAAGTGCCGTATCCACAGCGCATTTGCGGCCCAAATTGCGCAAGCGTAAATTAAATCCTGAGGCGTAAGGTGGGGTTATTGCAAGTGGGAAGGAAGTGGGCGTGCTCCATTGTAATGAGCCGTGACCCCATGCAAATGAAGGGCCGCCCGTACTGCGCATGCGCGCACGAATCAGCACCTCACTGGGCATGTGCAAAACTTGGCTCGGCGCAATCAGTGAGATAGGAAAAAGGCCACGTGTACTTAGTTTGAGAATCGCCCTGTGTATAAAAAGCCCCAGACAAACACACTTCCCTTGCAAAAGTACATCCCTGTGTTCCCCTTTCCTAGAGCAAGTTGCTTCTGCTCTGTCGTCTGTTGGTGTGTGTTGGTGAGTTTTGTGTTAGTTAAAAGATTTGGAGGAGTAGTAGAGTGTAGTAGTTGTGTGTTTTTTCTGATTGTATTTTCTGTTTGTTTTTTGCTGATTGTTTTTTTTGTGAGTTTTTTTTCTGTTTGTTTTTTGGGAGTTTGTTTTTGAATTTGTAGTAGCTGTCTGCTTTTGTGGTTTGATTTTTGTGTTTGTTTGTTGTGTTTGTTTTTTCTTGTTGCTGAGTAGTGGGTATTATGGCAGCAAAGCGCAGGGAGCTCAATTTTTCGAGCATAGAGAAGCAGATTCTTGCTCGGGGCATCGCCCAATATGGGCGTTATTTACATGGCCCTGAGAGCCGGAACACCCCCCCGGCCAGGAGGAAGGCGATCATCCAAAAAATTACGGATCAGATCAATGCGGCGGGGGGGGGGGGGGGGGGGGGGGGAGACGAGGACCCCCGGTGGCATACAAAAGAAGATCAACGATCTTAAGAGCCTGGTCCGTGAAAAGATGGCCAAGATCAATGCCCATGCCAGGGGCACTGGAGGAGGCGCACCCTGCCCTGTCAGGCTGAGTGAGGAGGAATGGGCAGTGGCCCAGTGTTTCCACCCACAGCAGGTGGTGGGCCTGCCTGGCTATCAATCAGATTCTCCTGTGAGGACAGGTAATTTTTGGGTTTTTCTATCTGGTGATTAGCATGTGTGGGTGGGGAAAGGGAAGATGTGCCAAGTGTGTGGATCCAACAACCTGTGATTGTTTTGTGTCCTCCACAGATGGCCAGGAGGTTGCTGGGCCATCAGGCCAGGAGGTTGCTGGCCTATCAGGCCAGGCTGCTGCACCATCCCCAGGACAAGAGGCTGCTGAGGAGTCCCAAGAAGGGCAGGAGTCCCCAGGGGAGGGGAGTGGCCACACCTCCCCTCATGAGGAGGTTGAGGGGGAGGAGGATGAGGGGGTGGAGGCTGAAGATATGGACATTGCCAGGCAAGTCCTTTTGGCCTCGGATTTGTTGACCCCTGAGGCTACCCCTGAGGCTGGCAGCAGTCAGGCTACCATCAGGGGTAGCCCCTCCCACTGCTCCCCCAACAGGCCTCAACCCACAAGGGTCTCTCTCTCCCCTCCTCCCAGGCCACAAGCCTCAGCGGCAGGCAGGATGGCGACCCATGAGACCAGGGGGGTGGCCGAGCGTCTGCCGGGCAATTTGCAGAGGGACAATGCCCGGCAGACCCGCAATCTGGCTCAGATCAAAGTGACTCTGAGCCAGATGGAGGCCAGCCTGGGGACAATTAATGAGTCAATCACTGATGTGGCCACAAACTCCTTGGCGGTCATCACATGCTTGTGTGACCTGCAGACCGCCACAACAGGCGTGGCCCAGGAGGTGAATGCCCTGACCCAGGCTGTCCAGGACAATACCCAGGCTGGCCAGGCCAATACGGCTGCCCTCACAATCTGTCTGACCAGGATAGCAGTGGCCTTGGAGGGCAGGCCAGCAAGAGGACAGTCACCAGGGGAGGCTCCTCCTTCCCCTGCTCACACCCCCCCCCCCCAGGATGATCCTCCTTCCCCTGCTCACACCCCCCCAGGATGATCCTCCTTCCCCTGCTTACCCACCCCCCCCAGGATGATCCTCCTTCCCCTGATCACCCACCCCCCTCAGGAGGCTCCTCTGGTTGGCCGTGCCCGTGGGCGGCCCAGGCATAGCTCACGCCGCCGCCGTTAATTTTGCAGGGTACTTATTATTTTTTTTTATTATTTTTTTTGGTATACTATACTTATGATTTGTTTTATGTGTGTGAATGTGGGGGTGGGCATTCCTGATTAAATAAGGGTGTCACCCTCAGTTTTGGTGGAGTAGGGATCCCCAGGACCAGGGAGAAATTATCCCAGGTCCATGTGAATGGTGTATGAATGCACAGTGACATAATTGGAGCCGTGGCGGGGCGTTACTGCTCCCAAGTACCATTGGGGGGGTACTTGGATCTAATCCAATTAGATGTGCATGTGATGTGTCTGTCCTAGGGACCACAGTGGTGTGCATTCATGCATTCTCATTGTGACATAATTAATGTGTGTGTTTACTGTGCAAAGATGCATTCTGCGAGGCGTCTCCTGACTGCTGTTCCCTCAGAAGAGGGGGTACCCTCGGTTACTAAAGTCACTAGTCTAGCTATGCACATGGATGCCCCTGGCATGTTGGCATACAGATTGTTGTCCTGCAAGTGTGTGTGCTCAGCTCTTCCTTAATGGTGTTGCTTTAGCTGACATTTACACGGCAGGTGTAAAATTAGGGCACCTTTTATAAAGTGTAATTTTACACCATGAAACTAACAGAAGCGCACAGGGCGTAATCTACGCCGCACACACTTAATTTTGTGGATCGCCTTATCTCCCTCATTTGCATCTTTGCCTATCAAAACAGCAGGGTGTCTAGCGTATTTTGCGCTCGAAGAAGCGCCGGTGTAATTTTTTTTAGGGTAGGACGAAAAAAAATGATTTTCAGGCGTAACTCGTTTTGAGGATCAGGCGCAAAAATACGCGCGGCGCAAATTTCAATTACGCCGCGCATCTCGAGTTAAGTCGGCGCATCTGCTTTGTGAATCTGGCCCACAGTGCTTATAATAATTATTTGTTTATTACTTATGGTAATTAACCCCTTGCCACCCAGGCAAATTCTGACACTTCTCTACTACATGTAAAAATCATCATTTGTTTTTTGCTAGAAAATTACTCTATGGTGGTCTTTGCACTTTTTATGTTGCACGGTATAGAGCTGCACGATTCTGGCTAAAATGAGAATTGCAATTTTTTTGCTTAGAAGATAGATCACGATTCTCTCACGATTTTTGCGGTGTAACATCATCTTTCACATTAAAACAAAAAAAATTGGGCTAACTTCACGGTTTTGTTTTTATGGTTTTTATTATTCATTGAAGTGGGCAAATGCAGTGTGACATAAAATATTGCAGCAATTGCCATTGTATTCCCTAGAGTCTCTGCTAAAATATATATAATGTTTGGCGGTTCCAAGTAATTTTCTAGAAAATAATATTGCTTTTTAACCACTTGCCGACCGCGCACCGTCGTTATACATCCACAAGGTGGCTCGGCTGGGCGAGAGCACGCAATATGACGTCCTCTCTCCCAGCTGCCCCCCGCTCGCCCCCGACTCCCGTGCGTGTGCCCGGCGGGCGCGATCGCCGCCGGGCACACGCGATCGCTCGGTACAGAGCGGGGACCGGGAGCTGTGTGTGTAAACACACAGCTCCCGGTCCTGTCAGCAGGGGAAATGCTGATCTTCGGTTCATACAATGTATGAACCGAGGATCAGTGTTTCCCCTAGTGACCCCACCCCCCCCCCACAGTAAGAACACACCCAGGCATACTTGACCCCTTCCCCGCCCCCTAGTGTTAACCCCTTCACTGCCAGTGGCATTTTTATAGTAATCCAATGCATTTTTATAGCACTGATCGCTATAAAAATGCCAATGGTCCCAAAAATGTGTCAAAAGTGTCCGAAGTGTCCGCCATAATGTCGCAGTACCGAAAAAAAAAAATCGCTGATCGCCGCCATTACTAGTAAAAAAAATATAATAAAAATGACATAAAAATACCCCCTCCTCAGCCTTGAGACATGAGAAACATTAATAATTTACAGACCCTCAGAAACCCACTATGTAACTAACGCCCGTAGAGGGCGCTTTGGGACACCCCTGCCTGCGCAGCACCCCCCCCTCCCTCTCTTCTCCCCTCTCTTCCCTATACTTCTCCCTATCTCTCCCCCTTCACCCCCACTAAGCTTACACCCCATTCCCTTACAGAAAACTCGGAAAATAGAGGAGGAGGCTGGTTCTCCCGGGCCCTTAATCTTGATCCACGTCCACATATAGACGGATACGCCCACTAAAAAGGGGAAAAAAAAACAAAAAAAACAAAAACAAAAAAAAAAATCAGAGATCACCTGTCGGGACTACCCAGAGTAGACTACGGGGGAATAGATATGGTTCCCAGGCTTTTAGGCTCCTGTTGCCATCTTCGGAAGGCAGGGACCCTACAGAGACCAGTTACTGATAAGAGCCGAATGAGACGCCTTACCGTTATGTTGTCTTACTATCTCCCTATGTTCATGTATTGATACTGATGACTCTGTTGGACTGTATGTATATGCTGTGGTCCGGCTCGGACCGGCCCCTCCACTTCTTTACAAATAAAAAATTTTGAAAAAAAATACCCCCTATTTTGTAAACGCTATAACTTTTGCGCAAACCAATCAATAAACGCTTATTGCGATTTTTTTTTACGAAAAATATGTAGAAGAAAACGTATCGGCCTAAACTGAGGAAAAAAAATGTTTTTTTATATATTTTTGGGGGATATTTATTATAGCAAAATGTAAAAAATATTTTTTTTTTCAAAATTGTCGGTCTATTTTTGTTTATAGCGCAAAAACTAAAAACCGCAGAGGTGATCAAATACCACCAAAAGAAAGCTCTATTTGTGGGAAAAAAAGGACGCCAATTTTGTTTGGGAGCCACGTCGCACGACCGCGCAATTGTCTGTTAAAGCGACGCAGTCCCGAATCGCAAACAGTACTCTGGTCTTTGGGCAGCAATATGGTCCGGTTAAATTTCCTGCATTTACACACAGCATTTTGATCTAAGAAGGAAGTTAGTTACAATGTTTCATGTTGTTTACAAACTTGGCAGACAGCCCAGATTTTTTTCTTTACACAGAAGTGTATCCCTTTGATCTAAGAAGGAAGCATTAGTTACAAAATTTCCTGTTAAAAACTTGGCAGACTGCCCAGATATTTTCTTTTGATGGCTGAAAGTCTTTTCACTTGTTATATGAAAGAATCGGCAAACTCTGCATTGGAGATCGTCAGGGGGGTTGAATCGACATCACGTTTTTTTAAACAATTAATTGTGCAGCTCTAGCACGGTATTTGCGCAGCAATTTTTCAAACATTTTTTTTGGAAAAAAAGGGTTTCATTCATTAAAAAAAACACTAGTTAGTTAGGTTAGCACGATTTTTTTTGGTATCCTAAGCGATGCTTTAAATTTTTTTTTAGGTTACATGTTTAGAGTTACAGAGGAGGTCCAGTACTAGAATTATTGTTCTCGTTCTAACGATTGTGGCGTATGTAACCTGTGTGTATCTGGCTCTGATACTACCAGTGCCTACCCAGCCACTGACTAGTATCTCTCCCCAGCCTGTCCCCACACACCCTCTCACCTGCTGACCTGTGGATGGGGGAATCACTCCTGCAGTGTTATTGTGTTCTGCCAGTGAGTACAATGATCAGTGTTGCTAACTATAGCTGTCAGCACTGATTGTTTTGGGAAAAACCTAACAGGCTGGTTGTACTCAAGTCGATTAATAGGTTGACTTGTGTAAAACCAGCTAGCCCATACATAGATCGACTATGGCTGGTCTCTGCATAATTGGCGTAATTTTAATCCATGTATGACCCGCTTAACCACTACGCAGTCCCTAAATATCCTTCCACTCCTGTACATAGTGCCCACTGTCATACTCTCCACACTCCTCTCCTATACAGAGCGCCCACTGTCATACCCTTCACACTCCTCTCCTGTACATAGTGCCCACTGTCGCACCCTCCACACTCCTCTCCTGTACATACTGCTCACTGTCATACCCTCCACACTCCTCTCCTATACATAATGCCCACTATCATACCGTCCACATTCCTCTCCTGTACATACTGCCCACTGTTATACCCTCCACACTCCTCTCCTGTACATACTGCCCCATCATACCCTCCACACTTCTCTCTGGTACGTACTACCCTCTGTCATACCCCCACACTCTTCCTGTACACACTGATCATTGTTATACCCATCACATTCCTCTCCTGTACATAGTGCCTTTTGCCGTACCCTTTGCACTCCTCTCCTGTACATAGTGCCCACTGTTAGACCCTCCACATTCCTCTCCCTCACCTGCACATACTTCCCACTTATATACCGTCCATACTCCTCCCCTATGTCGCTTACCCACACAAACAGTTCTTTAAAATTATACTGATTAGCCTCAATGTTACCAGCTCTAGAATGGACACACTTTTGTTAGTTCAACTAAAGGAAATCTCAGTTCTCATATTTGTTCTGGCCTATTATTAGTACTCATTTAATTTTGTGATTACTACTATGATGTATAGAGGAACATCGGGGATCTCAGCTACTCTAAATATAGCACTTACAGTATATAAAAAAGTGTCCCTGAAAATATTTTTTAAATGTGGGAAACTGTGCACTTAGGCACTGCCCAAGGGCCACTGGGTCAGTAGGGGCCCCATGAGAGGCTCCTGGGATATTAAAGTGGTAGTAAACTTTCCTGACATTACTACTTTTTAGAGGCCCTGGGGTAGGTTATGCCACGACGTACAAGTATGCACAGCATATTAGCACATTAGGGTACACTTAAATTTTCAGACTGAGCCCTCCAGTGCTGCGCTGTGATGAATCAGGCGGGGCCCGGGCACTTCCATCTTCACCTGGTCTTCCTTCTGGGTTCTGTGCCTTTGGTCACTTGCCTTGGCCGGGCTGCGTTCATGTCATTCACATGCATTTATTTATTATTTATAAAAGGCCCCACCAAAATCCTCAGCACCAGGCCCATGATGTTCTTAATCTGACCCTGGCAGCATCATGTCGTGGAGATGCTTTTCCTTATCAGGGACAGGGAAGCTGGTCAGAGTTCATGGGAAGATGGATGGAGCCAAATGCTTGGCAATCTTAGAAGAAATGCCAAGATAGCGCTGCACTATTCTTTGTACTATTATTGAAGAAAATATGAATTGCGCTACCTCTACAACCCTTCTTGACAAACACAAACATATACAAGTGAGTAATATCTAGTGATGTATATGGGAAGCTCACTGCTGTATCAAAACAGTGAGATACAGTGGCCACTAGGGTGCACTATGCAGCCACCTCAACACCCCTCAATAATAATGTAAATTGGTGATTGAAAGGAAAAAACAAATAACACTTTGATCAAAAAACACAAACTAAAATTAAATTATAACTCTAAATAAAAATGTATAAACAGTCCAAATTATTGACAATAAAAAGTCCATAAACAGGTGAGATGTCAAACACCCATGCATCTGTGCCACATTACAGATTAGTTGCAAACATGTCCAAAAGAAAAGTGTGTCCTCCACCAGACTCATGCCGCGTACACACGATCATTTTTAAGCATGAAAAAAACGTCATTTAAAATGATCGTGTGTGGGCCGCACATCGTTTTTCAGTTTCTGAAAAACAACATTTTTTTTCCCCGAACATGCTGCATTTTTTAACATCGTTTTAAAAAATTTTGTTTTTCGGGTTGTAAAAAATGATCGGTGTGGGCTAAAACGATGTTTTAAACCCGCGCATGCTCAGAAGCAAGTTATGAGATGGGAGCGCTCGTTCTGGTAAAACTACTGTTCATAATGGAGTAAGCACATTTATCACGCTGTAACAGACAAAAAAGCGTGAATTGTCTTTTACTAACAAGAAATCAGCTAAAGCAGCCCAAAGGCGAATAGAACTTCCCCTTTAGAGTGCCGTTGTACGTGTTGTATGTCACCGCGCTTTGTTCATAACTTTTTTTAAAACGATGGTGTGTGGGCAACGTCATTTTTAATGATGAAGTTGGAGAAACTTTTTTTTTTTTGGATATGCTGAAAAACGAAGTTTTCGTTGATGCTGAAAAATAATCGTGTGTACGCGGCATCATAGATTGGCTTCTTACCAGATTTCCACGATCCCTTATGACAGGGGATCAGAAACAGCATGCAATAATAGGTCCCAATCTTGCAGTTTCAGACACATACGGTCCTGATGGATCTCATTCACAAGAAATTTCACCGGTATCAGTGCCCACCATGTAAGAAACAGTGACAGCTCCACATAGTGTATTAAATGAGTAGAAAATGTATTAAAAAGTTAAAATTGAACTTACAGTCATGCAGTTAAAAATGTGCCTTTAATCTAATGTGCCGGCCGGTACACAAAACTCTCAGGCACCCGTCCACTGGGGGAACGTTTGGAGCTTCTTGGGTGACGACAGCGCGCTGCTCTGCCCAAGAATCTCCAAACGTTCCCCCAGTGGACGGGTGCGTGAGAGTTTTGTGTACCGGCCGGAACATTAGATTCAAGGCAAATTTTTAACTGCATGACTAAGTGCAATTTTAACCTTTTAATACATTTTCTACTCATTTAATACACTATGTGGAGCTGTCACTGTTTCTTACATGGTGGGCACTGATACCGGTGAAATTTATTGTGAATGAGATCCATCAGGACCGTATATGTCTGAAACTGCAAGATCGGGACCCATTACATGCTGTTTCTGATCCCCTGTCATAAGGGATCATGGAAATCTGGTAAGAAGACAATCTAGAAGTCTGGTGGAGGACACTTCTCTTTTGGACACGTTTGCAACTAATCTGTAATGTAGCACAAATGCAAGGGTGTTTGACATCTCACCTGTTAAACATTTATGGACTTTTTACTGTCAATAATTTGGACTGTTTATTCATTTTTATTTAGAGTTATAATTAAATTTTAGTTTGTGTTTTATGATCAAAGTGTTATTTGGTTTTTCCTTTCAATCACCAATTTACATTATTATTGAGATGGCTGCATAGTGCACCCTAGTGGCCACCGTATCTCACTGTTTTGATACAGCAGTGAGCTTCCCATATACAATCACTAGATATTACTCACTTGTATACGTTTGTGTTTGTCAAGAAGGGTTGTAGAGGTAGCGCGATTTATATTTTCTTCATGTTTATTTCTTGTATTTATTGTTTACACGGTAATCGCAGCACCTGGAGTGAATAGACTGACTCTGTTGCAGGTCTTTTTCCCTCTTTCTTTTTTTCTGTTATTATAGCACAGTTTCTTCCCAATTTTCTTTGTACTATTATTGCCTGGGATTTTGCCGTTTATATTTTATCGAATTTTTTGCGCTGGTAGAATTTTATTTCATTAATGATAGAAGAAAACTTGTTAGAGTCTGCAAAAGACTTGAGACTGGGACGGATGTCCAGCAGGATAATGACACTAAACACACAGCCAGAACTACAATGAAACGGTTTTAGATCAAAGCATATTCATGTTAGAATGGCCCAGTCAAAGTTCAGACCTAAATCCAATTGAGAATCTGTGGCAAGACTTGAAAATTGCTGATCACAGATGCTCTCCATCAAATCTGACAGAGCTTGAGCTATTTTTCAAAAAAGAATCGACAAAAACGTCACTCTAGACGTGCAAAGCTGGTAGAGACAAAAAGACTTGCCGCTGTAATTGCAGCGAAAGGTGGTTCTACAAAATATTGACTCAGGGTGGCTGAATACAAATGCACGCCACACTATTCAGATATTTGTAAAAAAATAAAAATTATGATTTTCTTTCCACTTCACAATTATGTGCCCCTTTGTGTTGGTCTATCACATAAAATCCCAATAAAATACAATTATGTTTTTGGTTGCAACATGACAAAATGTGGAACAATTTAAGGGGTATGAATACTTTTTCAAGTCACTGTATAGTACACCAAATTTTTTTGGGCATTTATTTTATTTTAGATGCACACAAAAGCTAAAAAGAAAAAAATGCAAACTTACAACAACGGTCCATTTGTCTAACATAACAGTGTGAATAATCTAAAGGAAAAGTACAGCCAAAGCTCATCTGGCTGTACTTTTTCTGTGGATAACAGGAGTGCAGTTCGTTCTGCACTCCTGTGATCCGTTTTCAGCAGACAGTGGGCTGAAGCCGCAGACAGGGCAGAGAGCTGGTGACTAACGGTCACCAGCTCTCTGCTCACGGAGGACTGAACTGAGCAACAAGCAGTCTTTGATCGCTCAGTTCTTAGTCTTAGAGCCGGCGGGGGACCGATGCTGCATCCACCTAGGTAAGTATGATTTAAAAAATAAATAAAAAAATGGGCCTTTTCCTACATCTTACCTGTAAAATGATTTTCTTGGAGTACATCATAGGACACAGATCCGGTTATATTTATAACTATTTGGGTTATACGCCACCTATAGGTGAATGCACACTGGTAGATCAAACAGCAAGTCCTCCCCGATATAAACTCTCCTATACAGGCAGTACTTACGTTTTGTAGCGGTGGGCGTGGCTTGGCAGCGGATGTAGACAGACGTGCATCGTGTGAGCTCCACTGAGAATCCGTGTCATTATCTTTCTAACTGCTGCAGTTTACTCGCTTTTTACTGCTAATCGCTCGCTGGTGCTGCCTGATATCATAGCCTACCTGCCGTTGTTTTAGATATTCACCAGGAAGATGTCTAAACTGGGATCCGTGGCCTACTCGGCTCCGAACCACGGGACCCAAGATGGCGGCGCCGCAATTAAATCAGCTAAGGAGAGGTACAGGGAGGCAGCGCAAGAAACTTTTCTCCCTGAACGATAGAGCTGCACGATTAATCGTTATAAGATCAACATCTCATTTCACCCCCCCCCCGCGATCTACAGTCTGGACTAGCCGCGATTTTCAAATCTCCCCCATCGGAACCACGGAACCAGCGTGGAACCCAAATGGCGCCGATATTGGAACTGACGTCAGCAACCGGAACTGACGTCAGTCAGCAGACTGTGCAACCAACACGCCGCTCGCGGCTGGTTAATCATTTAATACAGCAAGGGGCGGATGTATGGTTACATCCCCTTTGTGAAAAGCATCCGCCCCTTGCGGTCTTTATAACCAAACATCCGCCCCTTTGAGAAAATCATCCACCCCTTGCTGTATTAAAAAATCATTAATGGGGTTCCTCTTCAAGGTTTTGAGAGCCCATAATGAACTTTTCATCTGATCCCACATGCTCAAATTTAAATTTGTCAGATGAACACAATTTTTTTATGTAGTCCTAAGGTACAAAAGAGCTGTTTATGAGCAAAGTCAGGTTAAAAAAAAAAAAAAGATGATACACACAGAACCAATATGTCATTGCCCCCATGGTTTTAATTTTTCAAGATGTTGCCATTCTACAAAAGTTGAACATTGCATTCTCCATGCGCCGTCTACAGCCGATTTTTCTTTTTTAAATTAACCATTTTAAAGAATCGTGAGAGAATCGCGATCTTTGTTCTAAGCAAAAGAATTGCGATTCTCATTTTTCGCAGAATCGTGCAGCTCTACTAAACGGCATGCAGGAACCGCCTGTAATACCTGGTGATGGGGCAGAAGAACATAGCGTCTCCCAGTCTGATGCAGACGACACCGTACCACTGGAGGATCAGACGGCGCTAGTACTGCCATGGGACACAGTGAGTACTACTCCTGAGACTAACAACTTGCGGGCGACCACATCCTCAGGCTCGACTGAGCCCGAACCCACATTAAGAGATATTTTGTCTGCGGTTACGTCCTGTAACCTCTCCATTACTGCCCTGGCATCGGAGGTCAAGGGGATGAAAGCTGAAGTGTCCTTTCTGCGCCAGGACATGCAAAAGTTGCGGGACCGCACTGCCGACCATTGAAGGGCGCATTAGTACCATTGAACATTGGGCACCCATGCAGAGGGAGTGACATGCTCAGCAGATGCTGGTAGCTAAACATGATGCAAGACTTGACAATTTGTAAAACAGACTTTGCAGAAATAATGTTAGAGCCATTGGCATTCCATAAATGATGGAAGGAAAGAATCCAGTTCATTTCATTGAACACTGGCTGCTTATATGAGAAGGATTAGTTTTACACAATTTTTCGCAGTTGAGCGTGCACACCGGCTCCCCTTCAGGCCCCTACCCCTGGGTAATCCCCCCAGAGTCTTTTTGTTTGAACTGCTTAACTACAAGGACCAAGACGTTATTATGTAATGGACAATTCAAAAATGTCCCTGTTCCCAGACTTTTCAGCGGAGGTGCAAAAGCAGAGAGCCCAGTTTAATGATGTGAAGAAAAAGCTCCGCTCACTGGAGCTACAATATGCCATGCTTTACCCTGCCCGCCTATGGGTTGTGGCCAGGGATGAAGTAAATTTTTTTGAGAAGCCCACACTAGCAATGCAATGGTTGGATAGGGAGGAGCGTTCCCTACTAGATGAGCTGGGCAGACACCTGAGGGCGACCCGATTATCATTTCCCTACATCTCATAATATGGAATACTATGCTTATATAAGAGAACGGAACAGTTAGAGTCCAATAATCCTGTCCTGGTGGAAGACTGTGTTCACAAAGTGTGGCAATAACGCCTGTGTGATACAGCAAAATACCTTTTGGCTCTTCAATGCTGGCTACTGAACTTAGCCCCCCTGATCGGAGTCCCTTGTGGACTTTACAGTTTTTGTTTTTCGTTGTTAATCAGGACCCAGTTGGTCCATGTGACTGCTATCTGCCTAACCCTTTGCTTTCTAGAATCTGTTTATCTGCTCAGAGACTGCTCACTGCCTTTTGTCATACCTAAACCAGGGCCTATTTATTTCTGCTAGATGTTACCTAGATAATGCTGTGCTATTATTTTTTGCCTTACTGCCCCATATTTTTCACATATGTGTCTTGGCCCCTCATGGCTAAGCAAAGTGTTATAACCAGCTGGAACGTTAGGGGCCTAGGAGACAGAGTGAAACGATTGGCGGTACTTCATATGGTCAAATGGCTGGGCTCCTCTGTAGTGTGTTTGCAGGAGACCCATATGTCCCATGACCAGGAGTCCCCGTTTAAATTGTTCGGTACCCAGTTCCACACTGCCTTCTCCTCCTATGCCAGAGGGGTTACTGTGCCGATTGGCACAAATGTTCCTTTTGTATGCACAACCTCACTCATTGACCCCTATGGTCGGTTCGTATTTTTACTATGTTCCCTGGACGATTTGCAATGCATTATTATGAATGTGTATATGCCACCTCCCTTTTCAGTGGAAGTTCTCCAAATTCTGGCTACCTTTCTCTCATGCCACCCTGGCATTCTTGCACTTATTGTGGGTGATTTTAACAATTACTTGAATGCAGACCATGACAAATTTTCTACAAAATCTCTGATGAGTAATTTGCAAGGGGGTCAGACATCCTTCGCTCAGCTTCTATAGGAGCTGGGGCTGAGGGATGTTTGGAGGATCAAAAACCTGCAAGTGAAGTGTTATTCATATCACTCAGCCCCTCACGGAGGCCTCTCCAGAATTGATCTCGGTCAAGGCAATGATGCAATGCTTCCCCCGATATCGTCTTCACGTTATGAGGCGAGAACTGTCTCTAACCATTCTCCCTTGTGTGTCGTGATTTTCACGTCTAGTGTCCAAGCAGGTCTGCTGGAAGCTTAACCCCATCTGGCTGTCACTCTTACCTGCCCCTGACACCATCCTTGATAGGCTGGCTGCATTTATTCGCTTCAATAAACCCTCAGCTAGTCCTGAAATCTTTTGGGATATGCTAAAAGCCTTTTTAAGAGGCCAATTTAATAAAGCTATCAATGCCATCAAGACTAAGACCAAGTCATGGGAACAATCTGTGCTACGGGAGGTTGAGAGGGCCGAGTCGGCTTTTGTTGACTCCCCCTCTGAACAAACTGAGCGATCTGCATGATGATGGGCACAGTGAGGCTGCATGATGATGGGCACAGTGAGGCTGCATGATGGGCACATCGAAACAAATCATGAGTCCAGTGAAAAATGCGCAGCTCTGCCGACGCCTGATGGTGGAAAGCCCAAGATGCATCCACACACCTGGTAGGGAAGCTCTCCCCAGAAAAGGTGGGGGTTTTGCCCTTTACAACCATAGGCTTCAATGCTAAACTGGCAGGTCCAATGATAAATAGTTGACTTGGATGTCGCCTGCCCTTCCTGGGCTCTTCTGGCAGGACAATTAGGATTCCTGACACGTGCCAACAACTTAAGTAAACCCTGAGCACTTGAACTACCTCAACATGGATTAGTAGAAAAATAAAGGCAAGACACAAGTGAAAACTAGAAACCACAGGCAATAAAGATGGATGAGCATGCAACCTCACCCTATGATGCCAGACCAAGAACAGCTTCTTACAAGAAAAGAGCCGCCAACTCTGACACTTCACTTGCTGAAGTAATAGCAACCAAAGAAGCCACAATGCAGAGGATTACCCCTTAAGGCCCCGTACACACACGACCAAACATGTATGCTGAAACTGGTCCGCGGACCAGTTTCAGCATACATGTTCGGTCATGTGTAGGCGCGAGCGGGTAGAATTCCAGCAAACATTTGCCCGCCGGGCCTTTTCCCAGCGGGCAAATATTCCTGGACTTGTTTTAAAACCGTCCGCTGGAATCCTGCCCGCTCGGACATGTATGGTCGTCAGTACAGACCTACCGTACATGTCCGAGCGCCCGCCATCCCTCGCATGCGTCGAATGACTTTGACGCATGCGTGGAAGCATTTAAAAGGCAGGCCCGCCCACGTCGCCGCGTCATCGCCGCGGACACGCCCCGCGTATTGTTTACGCGCGAACTTCTGTACGATGGTTAGTACAGCCATCGTACAGAAGTCCCCGGGCAGACATGTACGGTGAAAACGGTCCGACGGACCGGTTTTATCGCACATGTTTGCCCGTGTGTACCCGGCCTAAGTTCCACAGTGCGTATAACAAGCATGCTATGTGCATTTTACTGTTATGGGTTTAGTAACACCTTAAGGCCAATCTCACTTCATTTCCAGATTGTAAAAAGGAGAAAAACTCACATATGTATGGGTGCCACTTCATCCTAACCATAAAATATTTCCAAACTTGTAATTGAAGCTCCCTGAAGTTGGCTTCCAGTCGTTCAACAGTGCAGAGATAACAGGACCCAAAATCATTAGGTCCGGCTGAACTGCAAGTGTCCAAGGAGCATCCCCACAAGTTTCGCTATGTCAGTGTACCAAGCCCTCCTGGGCTAATTTGGCTAACACGATTATCAGTGTTACCACCTCCCGGATTCAAAAGACGCTGCAGTAGTTGAAATGGAGGGAAGGCGTCAATTAGGGAGAACTGGTAACTAAGGTGTTACCTATTGTTACCCCCTATTGTCCGTGGGACTCTAGTCCCAGACACAACCTATCCAACTTATTGCATTACTTGGAATCTAGTAGATCCAACTGCAGAGCTCGCCAACGTTGACAGATTGCCAAAAAAGGTCCCAGGATGCAGGGACCATGTGGTCCTGGCATTAGTTGCTAATGCCTAGAAAACCCCCCTTTGCCATTTTTCTATACTTGGGATAGGTACTGGCGACAGACGGCAGCTGTTGCTCTGCCCCAGACAGAATGTGGTTAACCTTTCTAAACTGCATGACTCCTGGTGGCCCCCTGGTGGTTGATATGTGCCAATTATTATTATTATCCAATAATCCACAGCATGGTATACTGGCCAACAATGTCAAGATATTGATGGGCAGTATACTCTCCTGTGGAGACCAAATCCACTGAACTGTGGCTACCATCAAACTAACTGGAGAGACTGGCATTAGTGGTTATTATCTTTCAAACTCCTGAAAGGAAGAATTTCGCCTTCTCCAGATTCCGAATCATCAACCACCAATTTGAGCTCTGCAATACCCCGGGAACAGATGCATAGATCTTCATGTTCCAGACAGAGAAAATGATCCTCTGCAAAAGACCGGGCGTAGGACAGTATGTAGTGAGCGTGCTTCGACTTAGATACAACTTCCTTCTGCAGAAATGTATCGAAGGAAAATCTGGAACCGAATGCTTCCTGAGCAAAGATTATTGAGTTATACTGAGATTGACACCCCCTGCATCTTCAGCAAGTCCAGTACAAGGGCTTGGAGCTTTGCGAACCCTTGAAAGCTGTGGCCAGCCCAAAGAGCAGAGTCACAAAACAAAAAAGACGAGTTTGCACTGCATCTGCAGAAACCTTTAATGAGCCTGGAAAAAAGCAGTACATGAAGATATGCGTTATTGATGACTACCTCTTGCAGAGAAGTCATCAATGAACAGACCGAGCCCATCTAAAACAGAAGGATGCCCAGTGGTTTTCAACCGTGGTTATGTAAACATATGCCTATGCAATCATACGTCCACGCATACATGCGCCCATGCAAACACGTGCCTATGCAAGCATGTGTTTATGCAAACATGTATACTATGCTGCACCTGTCCCCATACTAGTTTTGCAGGATTAGCCAAGCATATAGGCATTCAATGCAGACTCTATGCTGCTTCAAAAGAGCCTAAAAATAAGCTCCTTCAGACCAAATGCATGTTATTCTAGAGACACAACTCCTTTTAGTTCCAACCACAATTAGCATTTTTTAAATGTATGTCCTTTCATCCTGCGTTTTTATAATATAAATCTGGTCACTATTTTACAATCCGCCGCCGATCCGCATAGATATTCAAAAAAGATAGTTAATAAAACTATATCTACACCGTTGTCATTTTGCTTGTGGGCATTGTGAAGCCTACAGGCACTTACTTCCTGGAAGTCTTGGATGGGGAGTGATAATTGGACAGTGCACTGCATCCTGGGAAATGACACACATTTCCCAGGAGCATTAGAGGGAGATGATGTCAGAATCCTAGGTGGTTTCAAAGGCAGATTTTGTGGGAAAGCACAGCAATATGCATTTCCAGATGAGTAAAAAAAACATTTTTCTTTTTTTTTTCTTTTTTAGTCGTAAGCTACAGTTTAAAGCAAAAATTTTTTTTTTTATGGAACCTCCACTTTAAGTGCACTGATACCTGTACAAGGGGTGTATTGACAGACAGTTGTACAAGCCCCCCATATTAAGCAGTAAGTATACAAGTATACCTGTATGCAGTATATAATAACTTGTCTGGTCACACAGCTCTCCTATAGAAAGTAATTACATTTAATTATGTAGCCATAAGTTAAAGTTACGCCTTGCTGATCCTTCAGCCCACATGGTCCACCGAAAGAGGCCGCCCTTCTACTTCCTGTCTATACAGGAGTAGGCCATACTGACCTAACCTGTGCCCTCTAGTGGCTGGAGGAGACACTACAGCCCAATACTCCTGAGAAGTACACAGAGCATGAACAGCACACTGCTCCCAGTGGCCACTGGGACAAAGACCAAAAAGTCAGATCTCTTTTTCGGCATTGTGGGCGCAGAGTCTTTCCCAGTCTTCCTAGTGACAAGGACACTGTGTCGTGTCACACATAGCCCATCCCCCCTAGAGTTAGAAGCACTCCCTAGGAAACATTTAACCACTTCAGTGCCACCTAGTGGTTAACCCCTTTACTGCCAGTGTCCTTCTCACAGTAATCAGTGTATTTTTATAGCACTGATCGCTGTAAAAATGACAATGGTCCCAAAAATGTGTCAAAAGTGTCCGATGTGTCTGCCATAAAGTCACAGTCACGATAAAAATCGCAGATCGGCGCCATTACTAGTAAAAAAAAAAAAAATATTAATAAAAATGCCATACAACTATCCCCTCATTTGTAGTTGCTATAACTTTTGCACAAACCAATCAATATACGCTTATTGTGATTTTTTTTTACTAAAAATATGTAGAAGAATACGTATCGGCCTAAACTGAATTTTTTTTGTTTTTTTATAGATTTTTTTGAGGGTATTTATTATAGCAAAAAGTAAAAAATATTGCTTTTTTTTTTCAAAATTGTCGCTCTATTTTTGTTTATAGTGCAAAAAATAGGTGATCAAATGCCACCAAAAGAAAGCTCTATTAGTGGGGAAAAAAAAGGACGTAAATTTTGTTTGGGAGTCACGTCACACGACTGCGCAATTTTCAGTTAAAGCGACGCCGTGCCGAATCGCAAAAAGTGCTCTGGTCTTTGAACAGCAAAATGGTCCGGGGCTAAAGTTGTTAAGAGAAGCTGCAAAATGCAGACCTCCCCTTCCTGCTGCTGGACTCTGTGCATCACAGGAGTCAAATCTTCACCATCACGGTGGTCCCCCTTAATCTGGGGTCCACTTCCCTGGACCTGTATAGCACCCTGCAGGAAAGCACCTTGGTCAGAAAAAACACTGCACAGGGTTCCTTTTTGCAGGGTCCAGCACCGGAAGGTAAAACCTCGAGGAATCTTCTCTTCTATCCAATGAGGTTTGGCTGACAGCTTTTTCAAATGGATCCGATTGTAGTCCATGATTCTTAATAGAACCTTCACGTATGCTCCAAGAGCACATGTATCACATCGGTGATCACCACCTTACAAACACTGGCAAAAAAACTGAAGTACTTCCTGTATAGGAAGGGTCATATATTGGAGAACTTCCGGTTTAATTGATCTACCTGTGTCCATTCACCTATAGGTGGTGTATAACCCAAATAGTTATGAATATAACCGGCTCTGTGTCCTGTGATGTACAATAAAGAAAAATATTTTTTTGGATTTTTTTTTCCTCGTCAGTGTCTCCACTGGGAATATTGGTGATACAATGATAATGATGACTTGTGAGACTCACCTGGTGGCCAGCTGGTATTAATTGATTTGCTTCCCATTTTACTAGAAGGAGGGGATTTGGCTGGTAGCCAACTCTCAGCAGTTGGCCCTCCATGCAATCCTACAGATTCTCCAGACATCATATCAAACTGGTTATATGGGGAGCCACCATGATTCTTTGCAGGGGGAGCAATAGAGCCTTAGGACAGAGATGAAAATAAATAAATAATGTAAAGCATAAAAAAGGTTCACTGAATAAATGTTAAAAAGTAAGTGGTGTGTACACATATAAAATTATTCAGCTAGTAACTAAATGAGGTATAAAGAGAACAAAAAAGTTCATACAAATAAAATGAGCCCAGTGATCTTCTTTGCATTCTGATATCTTGCCCATTAGATGTTGGGCTATTTCTACAACAGGCAACATACTACAAGGTATATGTAAACAAAAAGTACTAATGCACTACCAAAATGTTCAACAGAATTAACAGTGATAATAAAGTGCTATAGTGAGGGCGAAAACAGCAGCTGACTTCTATAGTGTATTCAGCACCCAGAAATGATTTAAAAAATATTGAAGTAGCGCTAATTACTCAATTAACAAAGTGCTATGTGAATAAAGTTAATGCAAATAAATCTAACCATAAAGTGAATCACAACAGTGTAACATCAGCAATATAAAGTCCATAAAGATATGATAAACTAAAACCAAGTCCATGTGTAAGGTGCATATGAATAGTGCATCCACAAAAAAAGAAAACTGATCATCCAGGGAGCAAATCAGTCCTTTTCACAGCAGGATGGTTTGATAGATGAGCAAGATAAAGAGACAGGGAAAGGGAGTCCAAATCTGGAAATGCATGTAGATTATACCGACAGATTCCACGTATCCTCCCCCGGTGGTATTAGCCTCTTGCCTTATAAATAGACCCCACTGGGTCTAGTAGTGCATTGAACGATAATGGTCAGCCAGCAGTAATTGCTCCTTCCTCAGGGTGTTTTGGACAGGGCACCACTGCAGTACTACCTCAGATCTCTCCAAAGATTTCCTGGGAAGTGTATCTCCAGATCCAAAGATTTCAAAGAAAGAAAAAATGATCTCCATAGTGTAATACGTCCGTAAACCGGAAGTGAGGTCACCACGCTCCTCCTGAAGTGTTGCGTCACATGACTTTAGCAAGAGTCACGTGACAGTGACACAACGCATTGGTAGGAGCGTGGTGATGTCACTTCCGGTTTACGGCCATGACCAGAAGTCCCTGTATCTTTGACGCGGTTTTATCTGTCTGGCGTTTTTTGCCTTTTTTATTGTCAATTACTTATTTTAATAAATGGACCTTTTAACGTATTACACTATGGAGATCCCTTTTTCTTGCTTTTAAATTTTTGGATCTGAAGATACACTTCCCAGGAAATCTTTGGAGAGGTCGGCGGTAGTACTGCAGTCCAAAACACACTGAGGAGGAAGGAGCAATTACCACTGGCTGGCCATTATCGCGCAATGCACAACTAGACCCAGTGGGGTCTATTTATAAGGTAAGAGGCTAATACCACCGGGGGGAGCATACGCGGAATCTGTCGGTATAATCTACATACATTTCCAGATTTGGACTCCCTTGCCTGTCCCTTTCCCCCTCTCTTTATCTTGCTCAAATATTAAACTATCCTGCTGTGATGAGGACTGATTTGTGTAGAGAGTTCTCTGCTCACTCAAAAGAAAAAAAAAAAAACGGTCCACCTGCCAAGATTTTCACAACATTGTCTGCGCAGATAGAGAACTATAAACATTGTAACTTTTTGTTCCGAGATCAAAGGAATGAAATTCGGTGTGTAGATGAGGGCAGTTTAACCATTTAACCACTTCTGTACCGTAGGACATCATATGACGTCCTGGACTTTAGTGGGGGATATCTGAATGATGGCTGCAGCTACAGGCATCATTCGGAAATCCTTTTCAGGCAGCGATTCTGCACACCATAACAACGATCATATCGGTGGTTCCGGCTTCATTCTTATAGGCGGCGGGAGGGGACATCCCCCCTCCCGCCGCCATCTGGTGCTTCTCCGGACGCTCCCGTGCCATCGGAGGCCTGGAGAACGAATCGGCTGCCGCCAGATGAAGAGCATAGAGATGACCGGTGACCAAATGGTCACTTGTCATCTCTATGACCGTCGGAGGCCTGGCCGTGACGTCATAACGGAAGTACCCGGAAGTAAACAAATCAAGGCTGAAAGCATGAGATCGTGAATTTTTTTTCCCTGATCTCATGCTTTCCAGCCTGGAGGAGAGATCTGGGGTCTTATTGACCCCGCATCTCTCCATAAAGAGGACCTGTCACACACTATTACTATTACAAGGGATGATTACATTCCTTGTAATAGGAATAAAAGTGATACAAAAAAAATGTAAAAAAAAGTGTAAAAATATTTTTTTTTTTTGTAAAACATCCATTTCAAAATGCAAAACACCCCTGTTCCCAGTAGCTCGTGCCCAGAAGCGAACGCAAGTCCCACCCACATATGTAAACGCTGTTCAAACCACACATGTGAGGTATCGTCGCGTGCGTTGGAGCGAGAGCAATAATTCTAGCAATAGACCTCCTCTAACGCTAAACTGGTAACCTGTAAAAAAAATGTAAGAGTTGCCTATGGAGATTTTTAAGTACCAAAGTTTGACACCATTCCATGAGTGTGCGCAATTTTAATGCGTGACAATGTAGGTATCTATTTACTCGGCGTAACATCATATTTCACATTATACAAAAACATTGGGCCAACTTTACGGTTTTGTTATTTTTTAATTCATGAAACCGTCTTTTTTTTCCAAACAAAAGGCGTTTGTAAAATTATTGTGAGATAAAAAGTTGCAATGACCGCCACTTTATTCCCTAGGGTGTCTGCTAAAAAAAAATGATATGATTTTTACATGGAGAGAAGTGCCAGAATAGGCACAGTATGGAAGTGGTTAAAACTGTGCAAAGGATATAGTCGCGCTAAAATAACGTTTATAGTGTATATAGAAAAAGTCCAAGTGCTTATTGAAATATAAAATAGAATTATTCTAATAAAATATATATTGAGTAAAATGTAGTGGTCTGATAATGTTGATATAGATATATAAATATAGACGTTCACTTTAAGGATTGATAATGCACCCTTGTTTGCTTTTTTACAGATGTTCACAGCTTCTTTCTTTGTCCTTGGAAATCAGACACAGGCTGCTGATAAGGCCTGTTCGGAATAGACTTTCTACTAAACCAGTTTGAACTGGCCAGAGACTCTTGAAAAAGGTTTTTTTTGCCAGTCACGTGATGTAACCACCCATTTAACTGTTCCCTTGCTATAAAGAAGAAATGGACTTTGATTGGACTAAAACGATACGTTCACACCTTCATCACGCCTAGAATACACTTGATACATACCCATATCTTATGAATATTCATACAGATAAATTGTTTTCCCCTGTAGTTGTAAGCTCAGAAACACTTTCACTTTTACTCGCTTATATGCCGAGATCTGTGTTGTCTTTCTCCATTGCAATGTTTTATAAGTAAAGCACCTACTTATTATCTTTATCTACCATCTTATCTGATTGTCTTAATTAAAACCCCCAAATTGGATTTAACAATAATAAACAAGTGCATATAACTACTACACAGGTGAGTGACATACAGTGTAGAGCACCAAATATATATAAAAACGCAAAATATATTGAAATGCAAACTGTCACACAGATCCCTTCTGCGTGAAACAAAAATCTGTAAATAAAGATGGCAAATCATGCGTGTAAAAAAATTAAATAAGAAAAAGTGTAACATATATTGAATAAAAAATATGACAATAAAAAATAGTCCAATATATCTATAAAGAAAAAAGAAAATTCCAGTCCCACAATGGAAAATCCATATACGTTAAAGTGGAGGTTCCCCCTAAAAAAAAATTCTAACAATACATTTGGAAGACTGCTTACACTGCGGGTAGGCTGGCTTTTTTTTTTCCGTACATACCTCGATATCGCCGTTTCATCCCTCGGCTTCCGGGTAGGAGTCTTGTGGGGCTGGGCGTTCCTAGTTGATTGACGTTCCTCCGACCGACGCATACTTGACGTCACGACTTTCCGAAAGAAGCCGAACGTCGCTGCTTAGGCGCCGTATAGAGCAGACTCTATACGGCGCCTGCGCAATGACGTTCGGCTTCTGTCGGAAAGTCGTGACGCGCAGTATGCGCCGGTCGGAGGAACGTCAATCAACTAGGTCCAGCAAGACTCATACACGGAAGCCGAGGGATGAAACGGCGATATCAAGGTATGTACGAAAAAAAAAAAAAAAAGCCAGCCTACCCGCAGTGTAAGCAGTCTTCCGAATGTATTGTTAGAATTTTTTTTTAGGGGGAACCACCCCTTTAAAGTTGCAAAAAGAAAGGGATAAAATGGCTGTTCACCTCTTCTCCTCCTACGGTACACACAGGAAAAAAATGGAACCTTACCAGATAAGGTGGACCTTCCTAGGGCAAGGTCATAGAGGCTTGCAGATGAACCTCTGCGGGGTCTTAGTACTCCTCCACAATGTCGAGATCATCCGACTCCTGTAGTCCTCCTCGTCTCCACTCAGAGTTGTCAAATGGAAAAAAGGGGGTATCCCTCTCTTTAAAGGGATGAATCCCATACGTGGAACAGGGGGGTGAGAAAAAAACTACAATAGTGCGTTATCTCACAAAAATTTATTGTAAAACGAACGGTACATAAAGATTTAAAAAAAGGAAGAAGGTTTAAAAGCCGGCAAAAGCTAAGAAAATAAACGTACGTCCGTGTTTCCGGGGTCGTAAAGGGTCGTGGTGACGACAATACGTAGCACTGCCCTGACCAGTTTCGTCAAATTTGACGTTCTCAAAGGGCAAATTTGACTAAACTGGTCAGGGCAGTGCTACGTATTGTCGTCACCACGACCCTTTACGACCCCGGAAGCACGGGCGTACGTTTACTTTCTTAGCTTTTGCTGGCTTTTAAACCTTCTTTCTTTTTTTAAATCTTTATGTACCGTTCGTTTTACAATAAATTCTCCAAATTTTTGTGAGATAACGCACTATTGTAGTTTTTTCTCACCCCCCTGTTCCACGTATGGGATTCATCCCTTTGGAGAGAGGGATACCCCCTTTTTTCCATTTGACAACTCTATGAGTGGAGACGAGGAGGACTACAGGAGTCGGATGATCTCGACATTGTCAAGGAGTACCAAGACCCCACAGAGGTTCATCTGCAAGCCTCTATGACCTTGCCCGAGGAAGGTCCACCTTACCTGGTAAGGTTCCATTTTTTACCTGTGGGTACCGTAGGAGGAGGAATACATCTTGGTGGTGATGAACAGCCATTTTATCCCTTTCTTTCTGCAACTTTAATGTATATGGATTTTCCATTGTGGGACTGGAATTATTTTTTTGATATATATTGGACTATTTTTTTTTTGTCATATTTTTTATTCAATATATGTTACACTTTATTTTTTTTTCATTTTTTTTACACGCATGAACATTTGCCATCTTTATTCACAGATTTTTGTTTCACGCAGAGGGGATCTGTGTGACGGTTTGCATTTCAATATATTTAGCGTTTTTATATATATTTTATGCTCTTCACTGTATGTCACTTACCTGTGTAGTAGTTATATGCACTTGTTTAATATATATTTTATTAGAATATTTCCATTTCATATTTCAATAAGCACTTGGACTTTTCCTATATACACTCTAAACGTTATTTTAGCGAGACTATTTCCTTTGCACAGTTGTTTCCACATGATTATCACATGTTTTATGTCGCAGCTTATTATTCACTTAGTTTAATTTTTTCATATAAGCACCAGTATTTACCCCTTTTCTTACCATGGAAGTGGTTAAAAACGAAACCTTTTTCTGACTCTTGTTTCTTACAAAGTTAAAATCTGTATTTTTTTGCTATAAAATTACTTGGGACCCCCAAACATTATATATATATATAGTTTAGCAGAGACCCTAGGGAATAAAATGGCGATTGTTGCAATATTTTATGTCGCACTGTATTTGCACAGCGGTCTTTCAAACGCAAATTTTGAGAAAAAATACACTAAAATGCATAAAAAATTAAAAGTATAGTTAGCCAAATTTTTGTTGTATTTTGTGAAAGATGATGTTACGCCAAGAGAATTGTGATCTTTATTCTAAGCAGAAAAATGTTGATTCTCATTTTAGCCAGTATGGCGCAGGTCTAGTAACCAACACCACCAGGGAAAGGTGGCCTACATATCTAGCGTAAAAAAAATTATGGAAACATGAGTGCTGCAAACTTTTGTCGATAGTGTGATCAGCATTGAAGCAGACTAAGCTGCAAGCAAATTCATGCTCTGTTTAGTGCATAGTGAAAATCCCTACGCTGGATCCAGTATATACACACACACACACACACACACACATACATATATATATATATATATATATATCCAGTCAGCAAAATTCCTTCAACCACACAAATGAGGTGGATGGAGAAATCCCCCCATGGAAACTCCTGCTGCTATCAGAATGTACTGATCAGCGGCTGCAGCTGCTGATGGAGAACGTTTTACAACTTCTCAGGACGGCCACACATTGATCAAACATCAGACAGTCACTGCTGAACAGGCCAAATTTAATTTGCTGTATGGCTAGCATGTGTTGACGAATATCATTGTTCTTTCTTTTAGTTTTTTTTAGTTTTGTATAAGAGTAGGAAACGATTACAATTGCCTTGAAAAAGTATTCAAACCCCAGGACATTTTCCACATTTTGTCACGTTACAACCAACATTTTTTATGTGATAGACTAGACGAAATGTGTGATGGCAGATTTTTCGACAAAAAATGTTGGATAACATGCTTACAAATTATCCGACAACAAATGTGTGCCATCAGATTATCCGATCGTGTGTACACAAGTCAGTCGGAAAAAAATCCAAAGTACAAACACGCATGTTCAGAAGGAATGCTAAACATAGCACAACATTAGCAGAAGTTGCCCAAAGGGTGGTGCTAAAGAGCAGAAAAAACACATTGTTTCATATTTGTTGGTTGACAACGTTTTGCCGTCTGTATGCATACCAAGTTCACGGCCCACGCCCTTCGGACAAAATTCCATGATATCCGATCGTGTGTACGAGGCTTAACACAATGTGGCACATAATTGTGAACTGGAAGGAAAATGATAAATGGTTCTGATTTTTTTATTACAAATAAATATCTGAAAAGTGTGGCATGCATTTGTATTCAGCCCCCTTTACTCTGATACCCCCAACTAAAATCTAGTGGAACCAATTGCCTTCAAAAGTCACCTAATTAGTAAATAAAGTCCACCTGTGTGAAATGTAATCTCAGTATAAATGCACAAAAAAAGGGGGAATGCCCCAGGGAGACCCCGAGAGGGGAGGTGTCCAAGGAGCAAATAGGGGCTACTATAGGTAAAAAAGCGGGCTATACTCATGAACCAAATGTATACAAAATATGCAATTTATTGGATAAAAAAAGGGTCGCTACAAAATCTCGATTCATTGGCAGTAAAAAGTGCAAATGCAACTAATGAAACAAACAATTGATCCATATGATTGAGCAGCATGCACCAGTATAGATTACTATGTGCTGAAAAACACACAAACATACATAAAAGACAATAACGAACATGAAACAAATATAGACAAACAGTCCGGACGTTTCAAAAAAACACCTCTGCTGTATTTTCCACTCGGAATAACCGTAGAAATTATATAATATCCTAATAAGAAAAATTTACATATAAGTGATGAGTAGGATATAAATGTTGTGGAACAAAACAGCAGAGGCGACCCCGCGGGGGGCTGGAAAAGAGGGTATGATACCACTGAAAAAGAAAAAAAGCCTGTGCATATGGAAAATCAATAGGGTGAGAGAGCTCGCCCCTCAGGGTGAATTATGCTCTCAACTCTATGGTAGAGTCTAAATCCTGTTGAAGGTGACTGAATGTAACCTGATAGAGGCTAAATATGACACGGGTGAGGATATGAGTTCATCAAACGAATGTATCAATTGAGATAACTATTTCCAGAGAGTAAGTAATCTGGCAGGTCCATCAAACATCACAAACGGCCGCAGCCCTGGATAATTGTGAACAAATAATTTCCATGAGATTGAGTTGAATCAAATAACAAATGTCCTCTTCATAAAGATGCACATGCAGAGCCATACAGGAGAGTGGGCGTCAAAACATCAGGTCAGTTTATATATTATGGTCTTACCAGCTCCTTGATTAAGGTCACAACTGCGTAAGTGTTCATCTATTATGACGAATATGAAATTAGAACCTGATGTCCAGGTGTCCTCCTAGGATGGGGAGGATGACAGCCCTCTGATCCGCCAGCAGGATCTGCCGTTGGTGTGCAGGCGTGTGGGCGTACGCTCTGGATTGTGATCCTTCAGTGGTTGTTGCAGCAAATTCGATGCCGATTCGAAAATGGTGTGCTGCGCCGTGTTGTCATATCTTTCCAGCCCAGAACTATGGGGGGTGTGTGAGAGACGTCCGGAAGTTGTGACGTCAACGCGTTTCGCAACGGAGTCACGTAGCTTCGTCTGGACGTTAGGGAAGGGGCCGTGCAACGTTCCTTAAGTACCATCAAATGCACGCCCACATTTCCCGACCATACGGTCTTTGTCAACAATCGGAACACTATGTGGATGGATCGTATGCTCTCATGATGTAAGTGCAGTCCAGCGGGGGCATTCCTGTGTGTGGCTGTGTCAAAGAATCCTTCAAGCATAATTTCATGTTAGTGCAGTAAGTTTAACGCTTAGTGGGAATCAACTTGTGTGATCATCAAAGGATCAAAAATAAAGCTGAATGTTCACACAATACATGAAAACGCGAAACATACACAAAAATTAATTAAGTAAGAAAATGTATGTCAAACGGACACATAGAGAATCATGAAAACATCATGGAGATAAACAAAGAGGTTTTTAAACAAATGGGTATCATTGAAGCTAGGGGAGAAGGATGGTTTTATGTAAATGCAATATAATGGGAGTTACTTAAGGAGGTAGTGTTTTCAAAGGGTGATGATAATGCAGAAGAAAGGGAGGGAAAAAGGGGAAAGAAGGAAACAAAAAATTTCTTCTCTTTATGTCAGTGCTCATTGAGACTAAGATGCTGCTGGTGATCCATACAATTACGGTTGCTGCATCTCTTAAATAGTACAATTCAAATTAAAAAGTACATGTATAAATATACATGTCATAGATGTTGCAATAGAGCGCTGGCAGCAAGAGGGTAGTGATAAAGAACATGGGGTCAGGAGGAGGTGGTATAAAGGCATGGGGAGAGGAGGTAGGGAGAGACCAAATAATGGTGGTGCTGAGCCCTATAGGAATGATTGCATGTTCATTTCAACATTCATCCCTAGTGGCGCCAGAGATTTGAGGGTGTATATCTACCATTTTTCTTTTTGGTGTAAAATCTGGTCGAAATCACCACGTCTTGCTGGTAATCTCAGGGTGTAAATGCCCTTTACCTTGAGGCCATCTAATTTGCCTCCATGATGTTCCCAGAAATGTCTTGCTACCGGGCTTTCATGATGTCTCTGTGTCTCCAGTCTTTTTCCTCCTTGCCTCTTCCTTTTCCTCCCTTTTAATGTCCCTAAGGTGCTCTCCTATTCTAATTTTAAGCTGTCTTTTGGTTTTCCCTATGTACATCTTAGGACAGGGGCAGGTGAGCATATAAATGACCTTTTCGGTCGCACAATTGATAATGCCCTTGATTTCAAAATCCTTTTGTCCCTTTGCGTCCTTGAACATTTTGGTTCTGTCCACAAAGGGACACACCTGGCATTTGGAGCACGGAAACATGCCTGTGCTGCGGGGGTACTCAGACAGCCACGATACACTTGGTTGTTTGAAAAATTCAGAATGGACCAAGATGTCACCCAGATTTTTGGCTCTACGAGCCACCATCTTTGGACATGTACCGACGATGTTAGATAACATCTTATTGCCTGTCAGGATACCCCAGTGTTTTTCGAGTACCCTCCTCACTTTCTCCCATTGGGGACCATAAGTGGTGATAAATCTCACCGGATTTAGCTCAGTGTAAATGCAGCTGTTCTGTGAAGCCCTCAGAGGTTTGTTAGAGTACCTTAGTGAACAAACAGCATCATGAAGGCCAAGGAACACATCAGACATGTAAGGGATAAAGTTGTGAAGTTTAAAGCAGGGTTAGGTTATAAAAAAACATATCCCAAGCTTTCGACGGAGCATTGTTCAATCCATCATTTGAAAATGGAAAGAGTATGGCAAACCTAGCAAGACTTGGCCATCTGCCTAAACTGACTGGCAGGGAAAGAGCATTAATCACAGAAGCAGCCAAGAGGTCTATGGTAACTCTGGAGGAGCTGCAGAGATTCACAGCGGAGATGTGGGAGAATCTATTTGTTCTGCACTCCTCAAATCAGGCCTTTGGAAGAGTGGAAAGAAGAAAGCCATAAGAAGTTTTGTTTGCAGTTTGCAAGACTGTGGGGACACAGCAAATATGTGGAAGAAGGTGCTCTGGTCAGATGAGACCAAAAATTCAAGTTAGACTTACCGGTAACTTGTTTTCCAGAAGTCTTTAAAGGACAGCACCTTGAGAGATAGTGACTCCACCCACAACCATAGGGAACACCTTCTTCCTCCAGATCTTTAATGGAAGGTACCTCCCTAGCATACCTCAGTTTTTGTGTTTCCTCCGGCCTGGAGGGAACATCTTCGGTGAGGGGAGTCAGTATCTCTTAGGTGTTTCATACATTAGTCACAGCATAGCATATTAAAACATTAGGGCGGGTCGTTGCTGTCCTGAATGACTTCTGGAAAACATGTTACCG
Source organism: Rana temporaria (assembly GCF_905171775.1). Classification (NCBI taxonomy): domain Eukaryota; kingdom Metazoa; phylum Chordata; class Amphibia; order Anura; family Ranidae; genus Rana; species Rana temporaria. The sequence continues at coordinate 70,788,224 of NC_053495.1, forward strand.
GTAAGTCTAACTTGAATTTTCCCAAGGCGTCTTTCAGGACAGCACCTTGAGAGGATAAAAGACTTAGCCCCTTAGGCTGGGACAACTGCTTGTATGACCTTTCTGCCGAATGCCTCTAGTTGAATGAGCACAGATTTCTACTGGTGGCACAATGTCTGCGTGAGAGTAGGCCTCCAGAATGGATAACTTTAGCCATCTAGCCAAACTAACTTTTGAAGCTTGGCAATCTTTTTTGTTGCCCCCAAAAAGCACAAATATTGACTCTGTGCATCTGAAGCTCTTTGTTATTTCTAGGTAGCATAACAACGTCCTTCTTACATCTAACATATGAAAAAAGTTTATTTCCTCCCTGAGGGATTTGCACAGAAAGTAGGAAGAAGAATATCCTGGGAACAATGAATTGTTGAGGCTACCTTAGGCAAACATTTTGGATCTGTTCTCAGAACAATTCTATTCGAAAATAAAGAAAAATAATGTTCCCTTATTGACAGGGCATGTAATTCACTGATCCTGCGCGCTGAAGTGATAGCGACCAGGAACATAGTTTTTAAGGTAAGATCTCGGAGAGATGCATCTTCTAAAGATTCAATTCCCATTTCGGGAAACCTTTGATCTGAACCGGTCTAGACCTCGTAAGGGCTTTGAAGAACCTAACTACTAGCAGTTCTGAGGCCACGGATCTTTCCAGAAATACCGTTAGAGCAGATACTTGTACCTTTAAAGTACGGATTGCCAGACCCTTATCTTCTCCCGTTTGCAAAAACTCCAAAATGGACCCAAGATCGTTTGGGTCTTGACCAGATAAGTTACACCAGGAAATATACACTTTACACACCTTGGTTCATATGGCCCTCATCACTTTCTTCCTGCTTTCTAGCAGTGTAGAAACTAAACGGTCTGACAAAACTTTTTTCTTTAAGAGTTGCCTTTCAGATACCAGGCTGCAAGGGAGAGACTGGACACATATGGGTGATATACAGGACCCTGTTTTAACAGATCCTGCCTGAGAGGCAGATGCCAACATGGCTTGGTCGACATTCCTAGGACCGTCGAGAACCAAGCTCTCTTGGACCAGTACGGGGTGATCAAGATGACTGGTACCTTTTCCATCATAATTTTCCTTAGCGCTAAAGGGATTAACTGGAAGGGGGGGGGGAACGCGAAGCACAGGGGAAACATCCAAGGATGCGCCAGAGCGTCCAGTTTAGGGACCTTATTCCACACTGCAGAGGGATCTTCCTCAAAAGGGAAACGCCTTTTATGGGCTTTTGAGAGAAAGGGTTTCTTCTCTGGATCCTGCCATTCTTTCTTAATGGCAACAGAAATGACCGAAAGGACCGGGAATGTCCGACCCTTGGGTTCACTTAGACCTGCATACATGCGGTCATGTAAACTCAAATCCTTCCTCTCTTCACTTAGGCCCAAAGTAACATGAATGGCCCTAAGTAACCCATCCACCTCTTCTAGGGATAGTTTGAATCTGGAAGGGGAAACTGCTGACTCCTCTACTGAGTCCTCTGAATCCTCGCTAGAAGGTACATGGGACTGTCCTTCCCTGGTGACAGGCTCTTCAGTTAAAGATTCTACCCCTGGTATGGTCACCTTCTTTACAGAGGCCATCAACTCTTCCCGTACAGAGGCTGATTTCTCCTGAACTAAAGAAGATATGCAAGTGCTGCATAGAGCTTTCTTACAATTCTCTCCCACCTTTGTCCTACACAAAGGACTTTTCTTTTTTGGTTTAGAGCTCTTGACCTGGAGAGAAGAAAAAAAAGGGGAGAAAGCAGGGGAATCCTAAATGAGACCCAGTCTCTGTAAGTGAACCCCCCCTTATAGGTGCACTAGGAAGGAAAAGTGAAACTCCAGTGCCCAGACAGGCCCCTTGCCAACAAGGGGGTATAGAATAAAAAAGAGTCCGGAAAAAAGTATAGGTAAGGGAAGGCAGACTTACACTGCTGCGTCCTACCTGAGCCTTGCTGGTGCCTGTGCCTGTCCCCACCGCTGTAACTTCTGCATCCTCCATTGCAGTTGTACAGCATTCACAAGTGGCTAACACGCCGTTTCCAGACTCCCCTAGTGCCTCTGCACTGAACCGGAAATAGGCCCCAACCTCGGTCCTGCCTCTTCCCCCTGCGTTCGCGCCGTAAATGACGCTTGCGCTGGCCCAGTGACCTGCTGTGTCATCTTGGACCACACCAAAATGGCGGCGGTGCGCGTGTGACCGCCGACCAAGCCACCGAGTCTTTCGGCTCTCCCTGAGCACTAAGGGGGAAAAGGAGCCCGAACACTACAGCTGCTGTATCGCGTAGGACGGGAGGCCTGACGGTCTCAAATGGAGGAAAAAGTAAGAGGGAAGCACAGCTCCCAGGAACACCTAAGAGATACTGACTGCCCTCACCGAAGATGTTCCCTCCAGGCCCGGAGGAAACACAAACTGAGGTATGCTAGGGAGGTACCTCCCTTTAAAGATCTGGAGGAAGAAGGTGTTTCCTATGGTTGTGGTTGGAGTAACTATCTCTCAAGGTGCTTTCCTGAAAGACGCCTTGGGAAATTTTACTTTTTGCCCTACAAGCAAAACGCTATGTGTGGCGAAAAATTAACACTGCACATCACCCTGAACACACCATCCCCACAGTGAAACATGGTGGTGGAATCATATTGTGGAAATATTTTTTTTCAGCATGGACAGGGAAGCTGGTCAGAGTTGATCGGTAGCTGGATGGAGCCAAATACAGGGCAATCTTAGACGAAAACCTGTTAGAGTTTGCAAAGGACTTGAGACTGAGGCAGAGGTTCACCTTCCAGCAGGACAACAACCCTAAACATACAGCCAAAGCTATAATAGAATGGTTTAGATAAAAGCATATTAATGTGTTAGAATGGCCCAGTCAAAGTCCAGACCTAAATCCAATTGAGAATCTGTGGCAAAACTTGAAAATTGCTTGCTGTTCACAGACACTCTCCATCCAATCTGACAGAGCTTGAGCTATTTTTCAAAAAATAATGGGCAAAAATGTCACTCTCAAAGCTGGTAGAGACATACCCCGGTGCCCAAAAGACTTGCAGCTGTAATTGCAGTGAAAGGTGGTTCTACAAAGTATTGACAGGGGGACTGAATATAAATGCAAGCCACATTTTTCAGATATTTGTAAAAAAAAAAAAAAAAATTGAAAATCCTTTATTATTTTCCTTCTACTTCACAATTATGTGCCCCTTTGTGTTGGTCTATCATATAAAATCCCAATAAAATACATTTACGATTTTGGTTGTAACACAACAAAATGTGGGAAATTTAAAGGGGTATGAATACGTTTTCAAGGCACTCTACCGGGTTATTTTTTGCTGTCTGTGCCCCACTGTTAAGATATCACTTCCTGTACTGATATAAAATAGGGAATGGGAGGAGATATCCGTACAGAGAGGGGAATTCCAATCTTTTAACAGTTGCCACTGGAATATTTGTCCCCACCAATGTTTTACCTCAATGCTCTGGTTACAATTTTGAATTTTCAATTGTTTCTCATGGACAATCACCACCAGGGCTAACAGAGGGGCTAATCTCTCCAGCAAGGGCACAGACTGCAATAAATCCCGACAGAGGATCTAACTTCATACAAAATATGCAAAAACTGCAAAAAGTTTTGGCTTTACCTACAATAAAATTGCAGCCCCAATTTCAAAATAGTTGGGATACTGTGTAAAATCTACATAAAAACAGAATGCAATGATCTGCTAATCTCATAAACCCATATTTTATTCATAATAGAAAATAGAACATACATGTTTAAATCAATGGCAGCTACACTTAAAGTTGTGAAGGGCAACAAAAAGCTGGCAAAGTAAGGAAGAGCTGGAAGAACATGTTGCAGTTAATGGGTTAATTGGAAACAGGTCAGTAACATTACGGGTATAATAAAGAGCATCTTTGGAGAGTGTCAGGCGGCGTACACACGGTCGAACATGTCCGCTGAAACTGGTCCGCGGACCAGTTTCCGCTGACATGTCCGACCGTGTGTACAGCCTAGCGGACAAGTTTCCAGCGGACAAAAGTTTCTTAGCATGCTAAGAAACTTGTCCGCTGGAAACATGTCTGATGGTTAGTACACCTAATCGGACATGTCCGCTGGTTATGACGTGTAACCAGCGTCCCGAAATCCCGCGCATGCGTCGAATTGATTCGACGCATGCGTGGAAGCATTGCACTTCCGTGTTTGAGAACGTCGGTGTCTCTTACGTCACTGCGTTCTCTGTCCGTGGGGATTTTGGTCTGATGGTGTGTACACACATCAGACCAAAAGCTCCCAGGAGACATGTCCGATGAAAACGGTCCACGGACCTTTTTCATCGGACATGTCTCCTCGTGTGTACGGGGCCTCAGAGTGTCTCAGAAGTAAAAATGGGCAGAGGTTCACCAATCAGAAAAAAATTGTAAATTTCAGAATAATGTTAACCGTAAACTTGCAAAGACTTTAAATATATTATCAGCTAAAGTACACCATATCAAAAGCTTCAGAGAATCTGGAGAAATCTCTGTGCAAAAACAAGGGTGAAGCGCAATATTGGATGCCCACGATCTTCGGGCTCTCTGGCACTGCATTAAAAACAGGCATAAGCTGAACATCAATGCATGGGCTCAGGAATACTTAAAAAAAATCACTGTCTGAACCAGAAACGCTACCGTCTTCTTTGGGCCAAAGCTCATTTAAAAAGTTTCTTGCAAAATAGAAAACTGTTCTGTGGTCAGACGAATCGAAAGTTAAAAATGTTTTATTATTTTTGCAACCATTGGTGCCCGCCTCCTCAGGACTAAAGAGGAGAGGGACATTCTGTGCTTGCATCAGCGCCTAGTTCAAAAGCCTGCATCTCTGATGGTACAGGGGTGCATTAGTGCGTATAGAATGGTCAGCTTACACATTTAGTGATTCAGCACTGCACTCATATATTAAATGTTGAAAGATATATCCAAATTTTAGAGCAGCATATGCTTCAATCCAGATAATGTCTTTTCAGAAAGATCTTGCATATTTCAGGACAATTCAATTTTTTTTGCCACATCTTGAAACAAAGAATACAACCTAGACCCAGTACTGTTGAGCAGCTAAATTCCTATATCATGCAAGGATTGGACAGCATTCCTCTCCCAAAACTCCAGCAATTTGTTTCTCCAGGTCCCAGATGTTTACCAGAGTGTTGTTAAGTGGAGGGGATTCTTTACCCTGGTTAACATGGCCCCAGTTCCAACTTCAATTTCAAAAATTACCAAATTTTTTTTTCTTAAAAATTTGACATCTCTCAGTTTAAAGACTTGATATAATTGTATTTCTATTGTGAATAAAACATGGGTTATATGGAATCATTGCATCCTGTTTTTATGTCGATTTTACACAGTGTCTCAAATTTTGTGGAATTTGGGTTGCACTTTTAGAACATTCCTAGCTATACAATCAATTTGACAGGCAATACTGCAGAAAAGTAGCACTGTACCATTCTTATGCAAACTGACATCTTGTGAGACAGAGAAGGCAACCCATCCATCATCGAAGTCCACTGCTTGAACGAGATTCTGTCCCCAGCTTCCTTTGCATAATCCATTGCACTGGAGCTGAAACCTGAAAATTGTATATTTAAAAAAAAAAACATGATATTAAGTAATACTTGGGTCTTTATGGGCTCATACACACGGATGTTTGCAGGCGAAAATGTCCTCTAGTGTAAAAGTCCTGGCATTTTTCATGGCATGTACAGCTAGCAATTGAACTGAATGGCTGTGCAGTATGTGTGAGTAAGCATTAATGCATTCTAGCAGAAGTTTAGTGTTTAGGGGGATATGTCATATGCATATGTGTGGGTAAATGCTGATGTAAGAAAGAAAATGCAAGCATGTACATCCAGTCACTTCAATGGGTGGTTGTAAGCACCAGCAGTGGCTTTCCAGGCTAGATGCGATTTATGCCTGCAAACCTCTATGTGAATGAGCCCTAAGCTGCCACTCTATGCAGTAACACATACTAATATAAACTGTGATAAGTGTTTAAAGTGTAAGTTCACCTTTATAGAAAATCTATAAGGTGAACTTATGCAGGCCATACACGGTCGAATTTCTAACACATTTTCTTTTCAAAATCAGAAAGTTTGTTTGTTTTCAAAAAAAATTCAACATGTCCGATCCCTCAAATTTGATTGCCGCACGAAAATCGGCTGTTGCTGCAGCCCACTAACGGTGCGAAATTCGTACGAACATTCTTTGATACTAAGAAAATGCTTTTGAAATTCGAACTGTGTATGGCCGGCTTTACACTAGACCCCCATCGCACCCGGTCCCGGCAATCTCCTGCTGTGACACATCTTACCGCTTTACCGATCCAGGGATTATTTTACAAACGTTACAAGGTACGTTTAGGGGGTTGAGCCAGGGGGGGATTTCAGATCCACGGACCGGAAAATCGGCTTTAGGATGTGTCAATGCGGGAGATCACCGGCTTCGGGTACAGCGAGACTGGGTGCGATGGAGAGGGGGTCCACTGTAAGTTCACCTTACAGATTTTCCTGTAAAGGTGAACTTACCCTTTAATTGATGAAGCCAATGTTCTTCAAACATCTCCACTTTAGTGACACACTAAACTCCAATAAGCCAATAGCATTGGCCCATACAAGCATACGCAAACTAAAAACAATGGAAAGTGACAATAAAATTAACCACTACTATACATTTTATATTTTAACATATTAAAAAATAAATAAATGTTTTTCTACACTTAATAAAACTCTACACTTATTCACACAACACTGCTTTGAAAAAAAACACCAGTTCTGTATGTGACCACAGGTATAAGAGCTATGAACTAGATTGCCTTAAAAACAAAAAAAACACAGTGAGGGGAAAGAGCTACCCAATTATGCCTTTAACATTTTTGAGAACCTTGCCACCCTATTAGAATGTGCTGCCAACGGAAACTGACGGAAACTTTGTTTACAAGTGATCGCTCCGTCCTCTGGACCCGGCGGTCACAGACACTTCCGTGTGCGTGCCCCAGGGGGCCCGCAGGAGCGTGATTCTGGGAGGACATCTGTGGAACCGCCTTGTAGCCGTAATTCGGCTATGGGGCGGTGATTAAGTGGACCGCCTAACGCCGATATACGTCGGCAGAATGGCACGGCTGGGCACAATCACGTACCTGTAGCTCCGAGACCGCGGCTCCGATCGCCGCCGGAGTCCTGCGATCGGTCCCCGGAGCTGAAGAACGGGGAGAGGTGTGTGTAAACACACCTTCCCTGTCCTTCGGTGTGGCGCTGTCATTGATTGTCTGTTCCCCGATATAGGGAAAGGCGATCAATGACGTCACACATCCACCCCTACAGTTACATGAGGTCACACTTAACCCTTCAGCGCTCCCTAGTGGTTAACTCCCAAACTGCAATTGTCATTTTTACAGTAAACAATGCATTTTTATAGCATTTTTTTTTTTTAAAGTGTATTTTGTGCGTGTACTCGAGAGAGGAGCCGGACTGCAGGAGTTGGGAGTAGGCAGGCCTCCCCCAGAGGCAATCTGCCACCTTTCTCCATGCCCCGGGTCCTCCCACCCTACCTGCTCCGCTTTGAAGCCCAAAGGGGAAAAGGGATTCCCTATAAGGGAGTGAGAGGACCTAGCCCACTCAACCAGCCCCGTTAGTCCTTCGCCTCTCTTTTTAGAGACCACATGGTCAAAGTGCGTGCATGTTAACCCAATTTCGAGTGCGTGCAAGTGTAGTGGTTTTTCTGGTGAGGGGGTGTGTACGTACTAAGCGCAGGCTTACCTCGCATAGCACACCCACCGGGAGCCGGGCTGAGACCACCAAACTCAATACACATGTAGCCGAGACCGGGATCCGAACCCCTAGCTGCAGAGGTGAATGGCTTGTCAGCGCAGTGCCAATCGGGTTGAGCCACCGTTGAGAACACTAAGGTGCTCACTTGGTATCACCTCTTTTTTACTTTCAGCAATCATACGTTGGACCCCGAGGAAGCAATTGATGCAAAACACATTTGAATAAAGCACAGCAGCAACCCTCCCCATCTACCATTATTTGGATAAATATTATATGGAAACGTTTTTTCTGTATCGTACATCACAGGACACAGAGTCTTTAATCATTACTATCTGGGTTATATTCCACCTTCAGGTGCTGGACACTGGTGTAAAAGTTCCCTCCCTATATATCCCCTCCCATACTGGGAGCACATCAGTTTTTTCGCCAGTGTCTAAGGTGTTGGTCACTAGTGAACATGTGCTCTGAGGAGCTCCACTGGAGGGATCCTTCCTGGATTTAAAAAGCCTTCATAGGAGGAGCTGCGGTGGCTCAACGCGATTGGCACTGCGCTGACAAGCCATTCACCTCTGCAGCTAGAGGTTCGGATCCCGGTCTCGGCTTCATGTGAATTGAGTTTGGTGGTCTCAGCCCGGCTCCCGGTGGGTGTGCTATGCAAGGTAAGCCTGTGCTTAGTACGCCAACCCCCCTCCCACAAAAACCACCACACCTACACACGCACTTTAAATTGGGTTAACACACGCACATTGACCACGCGGTCTCTAAAGAGAGGCAAAGGACTAACGGGGCTGGTTGAGCGGGCTAATCCTCTCACTCCCTTATAGGGAGTCCCTCTGCCCCGTTGGGCTTCAAAGCGGAGCAGGTAGGGCGGGCTGTGTGGGAGGACCCCCTCACACACCCGCCATTGCCACCCGGGGCATGGAGAAAGGTGGCAGATTGCCTCTGGGGGAGGCCTGCCTACTCCCAACTCCTGCAGTCCGGCTCCTCTCTCGAGTACACGCACAAAATACACTTTAAAAAAAAAAAAAGCCTTCATAGAATCCGGATCCGTCCGAAGTGCTTCATAGCCAAGGTGACGGTACCCGGGCCTCGGAAAGAAGAACAAGGTTTGGCCTATAATGTTCTCCTTGGAGAGCTGGACCCTGGGCTCCAGTACTTTAGTCAATTCCACGGCTAAAAGTTTTCTGATGCCAGAGTGCTATAAAGGTCCAGGGGAGTGGTGTTCCTGTCCATGGACCCCGGTCCCTGAAGGTCTCTGACAAAACCCACGGTGAAGGGTGAAGGTTGGGCCTCTTGCATAGGTAACGCCCTGCGGCGTGGAGAGGTAAGCGGAAATACCTACGGAACTTGGTTCGACAGTAGGTCTTCCATTTTTTTTTTAGGGGTCTATGGGGTGGCCTGTATAATGCTGCTACGCATGGGCAACTTAACCACTATGTCTTTGAAGACAGGATGGCTCCGGCACCCATATACCTCCCCTAACTGGTCCTAGTCCTCTCCTGTGGGGGCTATTGGGTCTTGCCTATAATGCAGGTGTGCCTGAGCAAAGAGACCACTATGTCTGTTAAGACAGGATGGCTGTAGTACCCATATTTTTCCCCTGGAGAGGGCTGGATGGCCATGAGTAGCTGCATGTCTTATCTGTTTTCCACTACTAAAGGCAGTAAAAAGGGCATGCCTGGTGTTTCACTTACCATGCTTTCCAGGAACGGAAGCTCAAGGTTAGCTGATCTATAGTGCGGCTTACTTCCTCCGCTTCAGGCTCTGCCATGATGGGGGGGGGGTCCCTCGTAGTCCGGGTCCACGATGCTCCTTGGGGGATCCCTCTCCCCCGCCTCCACCATTTCCTGCGAGCGCGTGGGGGGGCTCGCTTTGTGGGCAAGGGGGCGATGTGGCAGACGCAGGGAGGCCCCTTCGATAGGCCCAGACGTCAGAGCTCGGTAAAGCCAGGGGGACACAGTAGCTTGGTAAACACCTTGTGGATGTTGGATACAGATTCATCAAAGACACCTACTCAGCATCTGGCTGTGCAGATTAGCAGGCATTATTGGCTAGACTAAGTTCAGCTGTTGATGCACCAGGGTTAAGTTCCTCTGTTTTTGGCTTAGGAGAAAGCTCACACAATGAGCGATCAGCCCTGTCAGGCGTTGTAGCCTCCCCCAACAGTGAAGTCTCTCTGCATATGTTTTGTTGCATTGCATCTATGGGTCTATAAGAGGTTAACTGCTATATTCACAGCCTCACAAGCAGAAAAAAGGGTGTGTCCCTTTCCCTGCTCTAAATCCTCAAACCAGGGGATTGAAAGACCTGAGGATGAAGGTTCACTGTCAGAGAACATATAGCAGGTGTCGGCCTAATGAGGGGAAATCTATCAGAAGCCCCACAAGCTCTGGTTGCAAAAATATATATGGAAGAACCGGGACGGCCGCACTCCAAAAAGACTGAAGGGGTAGTATATCTCTTAGAGTGCCCTTGTAAGATCCAGCATGTAGGAAGAACAAACAGGGAGCTTTGGAAAAGACTCCGTGAACACACACAGAATATAAAAAATGGGTTTCCAAAGCACAGTCTATCCTGTCATTATGAATGTTGCCATAATAGAGACCCCTCGTCCTTAAAAGTATGGGGTACTGAGAAATACAAACCCCATTGGAGGGGGGACAATATGGTCAAAAAAATTAGCCAGGCTAAATCCAGTTGGATACATGAACTTTGCACTTTATTTCCCCATGGGCACAACGTGGATTTTGATCGAAATTGTTTTATTTCAAATTATTAGCTGGAGGTTCGTCCCAGAGAAAGAATTGATAATTTTTATTTCTATTATTCCCCTTAATTTATTCTTGTCCAGCTTATAAAAATACTCTTCTCATTCATATTCCAGACATACCAAGATTTCAATCTGTTAGATCCCATATGCTATGGTGTCTTAATTACTTGGCCCTGATTCATTTATCCCATTTATTTAAGGAAATTATCCATTTATTTTAATCATTAATTGAACTAGTATGCCATTGGTGAGCTTGTTATGGTTACTAAGATCACAAGGTCTAGTTATATCCCATTTTCATTTGTTTTAACATAATGCGACCATTGGATGCATTATTTTTAATATTTACTCAATTATATTTTTAAACCATCAGAGGGGGCCGTTGATTGTCCCAAGGGTGTTATGTTTAATCTGGTTGATATGTATCATTTAACCACCAAAGGGGAGCACTCGATGGCCGCACTATTGTTAATATTTTTTTTTTCCTATTTTAAATAGTATTGTTTCTTAATTAAAATTCCTGTCAGGATGGCGATGTTTTAATCGCCGTGTTAATGTTATTGTCAGATGTCAGAGTCATTACCGTGCCTGCCGACATGTTGACACTGGTTGTCATGACGGCACGGCAGATATAAGTCACCTTCTACACCTACGGCTCCATACCCTATGATTAAGTTGCGTGACTAGCCACGTAACGCGTAAGGGAGGGAGGAGAGCCGTTGGTGACGTCATCCCTGCTCGCGGCCGAGAGCAGAGGAGTCCGTTTGTTCATATGCTGTTCGTTTTCAACTTAACTACTTTGTTTTAATGGTACTGCGCTATGGAGCCTATTTTTGTCTTTGCATTTACCACTGGGGGCCATGTATCCTCATTGAGAGCTATTTAGACATCGCCAGCTTGGAGGTTTTAAGTGATCGATCCGTGGTATATCTGGTTACCGTGATTGTGAGCCGCTGCCTTATTTATTGGGAGGCTTAAAACACAAGCCAGCTGAGGCGAGAGGCTGGTGAGAATGGGGTCACTTGGAGTGGAGCACCTGTCAGTTTGCGGTGGATTTCTTTGTCACTTTACACTTCAGGAATCTTATGGACTTTGTCATCAATTTTTTTGCATGAGATTGGACCTATTTTATTAAAATATTTTTTGAGGAGCACTTTTTGAATTATTCACTTATTACACATCATTGCATGAAGATTTTTTATGGTTAATGTGAATTATTGCAATTTTTGCACATCTTTAATAATTTGCACTACTATTGCACTTTATTATGTTATTAGATGCACTTTATGTATGCACATTTTTTATTATATTTTTTCACATCATTTATTTAATGAATATTAATTTGCAGTATTTGCACTAATATTTACATTATTGTTTTACTGTCCTTTGTATATTATTACTGGATTTTATGCATCTTTAATTTATTGGTTTAAATAGTAAGCGCCCCAACACCCCCCGTTTTTTACATTGCTATCAGTGTGTGAGCACTATTCTGGTTGTGGCTGTTGCTAGGGATTGATCATTTATTAGTTACTTCACTCACCAGTTCACCAATTTTTTATTATATAGTCATGGCTGCTGCATAGTTCATATTATTTAGTATTTATTCTAGCGCCCTTTTTTAGCTATTCTCTGGTTAGTGTGGTTTGCGCATTAGTTCCCCTCAGTATTCAGACTTCATAGTGTATCCTTACACTTTAAGGAGAAACACAATCAAGAGCCCTCATTACTGCAATTGTGTGGGATTGATTGTATACATTCCACTTGGAGGGGTTCAAATTGGGTAAGGGACTTGTCCCAGAGAAAAACACGATGGATTTTCCTTTTGAAGTGTCTTTCCCCTAGGGGGTTAAACATCGAAAGTAGATCTGAATTGCTTTATTAATAACTTTTGAAATTATGACCCATTTACGTTTAAAAATGGGACCTTTTTGTGTTTTGTCACATGTTGTAAAGTGGAGGGGAGATAGGGAATGAGATGGTGCCTGTACCTACCAGTGGTCCTTTAAAGCCTAGCTATTAATTTTTAGGTCTATCCGCCAATTATGCAAGCTCCATAACGATATTGTTTTTTACAATTATAAATTTTTTTTTTAAATTATATATATATATATATATATATATATATATATATATATATATATATATATATATATATATATATATATATATATATATATATATATATATATACACACACACATACACACATACATACATACATACATACATACACACACACATGCATACACCATTCTTGTCCACCAGGGTTGTAATTGAGATAGGACAAGGATGGTAATGTTCCAACCATTCGGTTTCCATAATTGCCTTTTATAAGATAAGGTTAGTTTTTTTTTAAACTTATGATAATGTTTTTGTAATGACCATGGGATATATTAAAATGTACACACAGAAATTCAGGATGGTATTGAATACTGTGAATGATTTAATTAATACAATATGCAGTCACCTGAAGGGTTAATAATCTATATGTGTGAAACACAAGTTTAAGGATACCGCATGACTGCCTATAACTGATGTAACAGTCGGTGTAGTGCGGCTGCAGGGACACGAGATGTACGCAGATGTGTTATAGAGACCTTCGGTGTTAATTAACAGGGGAGTATAAAAGCAGCTCAAAAATTCCACTCGCCTACTCGCATTTTGCGAGTGGAATTTAGTGCAGGGCGAGTGAGGAGCAGGGGTGGACCAGTCTGACAGCTTCCTGGCTGATCGCTTCTGCGGAAGCAGTGCAGGCTTTTTTTTTTACAAGACATCAGAGCGGCCAGAGGGGGATTCCCTGATCGATACCGCAAACCCCCCCCCCGCCGCTCTGATGTCCTGTACAGAAGCCTGCGATCAGCTGGACGACACAGAGCGTCAGGACGGACGAACTGGGGCCACTTTGAGAGGAGGCTTCAGCGCTCCCCTCCCTCTCTCCTCCTCCGTGTGTCACGAAGATGCAGGCTGTGTTACAGAGCCAGTGTTCCTGATAGATACTGCCCCCCCCGCTCTGATGTCCTGTACAGAAGCCTGCACTGCTTCTGCCAGAAGCGATCAGCTGGAGGACAAAGAGCGGCAGGACGGACTGAACTGGGGCCACTGAGTGGAGGCTTCATCGCTCCCCTCCCTCTCTCCTCCTCTGTGTGTCACGGAGATGCAGGCTGTGTTGCAGAGCCGGGTCTGTGTTCGGCGACACTGTAGTAAGGTCCCGCCCCCCTAGACCAGCTCTTGTGATAGTAGATTAAATCAGTGTTCAGTCTATCGCACAAGCCGGTCTACGGTGGCGGGACCTTACTACAGTGCCGCCGAACACAGACCTGGCTCCATGACACACACCATGGTGAGTACTTAACTTTGCTTATAATATATTAGCCAAGTTGCCTGGTCCATGTGTGTACCAATGTGTCTCTGATGTGTTTTGTCACCTGGACTTGGCTTAACCTGCATCTAAATTGATGGGCACAGTGAGCAGTATTTATGGGCACAGTGTGGCTACGTTTATGGGCACAGCGTGGCTACGTTTATGGGACAGTGGGGGCAGATGGAGCACAGTGTGGCAGCATTTATTTGTAGGCAGAGTGGGCAGTATTTGTGGGCACAGTGAGCAGCATTTATGGGCACAGTGTGGCTACATTTATGGGCACAGCGTGGCTACATTTATTGGCACAGTGGGCAGCATTTGTGGGCACAGTGGGCAGCATTTGTGGGCACAGTGAGGCTGCATTGATGGGCACAGTGAGGCTGCATTGATGGGCACAGTGAGGCTGCATTGATGGGCACAGTGACTCCATTTGATGGGGACAGAGGCTTCATTTGATGGGGACAGTGAGGCTACAATAATGGGCACAGTGTGGCTGCATTCATGGAAACTGTAAAGCTGCATTTAATGGCCAATGTGAGGCTGCACTGATGGTTACTGATATGCTTTATGTTAATATTGTTGTTAATATTTATTTTTGTAACTTCATTCTGCATAAAACATTTAACAATGTAATTTCATGAGATCATTTATGAGGGTGTGTTTAGGGGCGGACTTAAGGGCGGGGCAGGGGTTGGGTGGGGCAACTGATGGTGAGTAACTTTCAAGGCCTGGCTAGTGGCTTGTGACTTCAAATTTTGAGCCTTGATAAAAGGATTAATTGTCGGACAGTACAGCCAATCCCATGATTAAGTCTGTTCGACGAAACATGTCGGGAGCGTGGCTGTACATTGACGTGTGACGTCAAAACAGGGTGTGGAAATTTGACACTGTGCTCCGAGACCGAGGAGAGGGTGACAGTAGCTTTACGCCCGCATACCTCGGGTCCACTGTGACCGCAGTTCACGGCTGTGCAATAGATTTGAAGACTTGCTGTAATTTTAAGTTTTTCTGGCTTTGAATTTTTCAAATGTGAGTGTAAAAGGTTGAAGGTTGTTTGGAGTGTTTTAATAAACTGGTTTATACGTTATTACACTATTGGAGCATCTTTATTATTTACGTGTGGAGAGATCCCTCATATAGACGGTTGGATACTGGAGAGTCGTTTAACCCCTGTTGTGGTTTAAAAGAGTCTTGGCCTAAACAGAGTGCTAGGTATTGGAATCTGGTGAGTGCGTTTCCTGAAGGGAGTGGAATCACTAGCACACTGGTGTGGTGAAAGTAGTAGGAAGATATTACACTGGAAAAAATGTCACTGGATTACTTTATGAACTTTATTGACATTATTATATTTTACATTATTTGAACTTTTTTCACTTGTCACAGGGTGGTATTCATGTTTATGTATTATATTCACTATTTAGTAAGCATACACGCTTATTAACCACTTGCCGACCTCCTCATGTAGATATACGTCAGCAGAATGGCACGGACAGGCACATCAACGTACCTGTACGTGCTCTGCTTGACGTGGGTGGGGGGTCCGATCGGGACCCCCCCCCGCTACATGCGGCGGTCGGTAAGCCTCGGGGAGCGATCCGGGACGACGGAGCGGCTATTTGTTTATAGCCGCTCCGTCGCGATCGCTCCCCGGAGCTGAAGAACGGGGAGAGCCGTGTGTAAACACGGCTTCACTATGGCGGCGCATCGATCGAGTGATCCCTTTTATAGGGGAGACTCGATCGATGATGTCAGTCCTACAGCCACACCCCCCTACAGTAGTAAACACACACTAAGTGAACACTAAATGTTACAGCGCCCCCTGTGTTTAACTCCCAAACTGCAACTGTCATTTTCACAATAAAGAATGCAATTTAAATGCATTTTTTGCTGTGAAAATGACAATGGTCCCAAAAATGTGTCAAAATTGTCCGAAGTGTCCGCCATAATGTCGCAAGTCACGAAAAAAATCGCTGATCGCCGCCATTAGTAGTAAAAAAATAAAATAAAATAAAAATGCAATAAAACTATCCCCTATTTTGTAAACGCTATAAATTTTGCGCAAACCAACCGATAAACGATTATTGCAATTTTTTTTACCAAAAATAGGTAGAAGAATACGTATCGGCCTAAACTGAGGGAAAAAAAAAATTATATATGTTTTTGGGGGATATTTATTATAGCAAAAAGTAAAAAATATTGCATTTTTTTCAAAATTGTCGCTCTATTTTTGTTTATAGCGCAAAAAAATAAAAACCACAGAGGTCATCAAATACCCCCAAAAGAAAGCTCTATTTGTGGGGAAAAAAGGACGCCAATTTTGTTTGGGAGCCACGTCGCACGACCGCGCAATTGTCTGTTAAAGCGACGCAGTCCCGAACTGTAAAAACCCCTAGGGTCTTTAGGCAGCATATTGGTCCGGGGCTTAAGTGGTTAAACACATAGCGCCACAATTTTTTTCCTTTTTATCACTGGTTTGTTGATAAGGGTTAGGATACTGTTTGCATTTTCATTATTTTAAAATGGCAACTAATTTTTATGCAAGGATCTTTTCTCTTGGGCGCAGTGGTGGTATTTAAAGTGTGGGCGGATTTTGCTTTATTACCAACAGTTCTATGACATATTTGTTAAAACATTCAAACCTTTAGTATCACTTTAACATGTACAGGCCTAGAGTACCCTCCCACATTCACTGCAATTCCCAAAGCATGATGGGAAGTGTAGTTTCATTATAGCGTAGAGAGAGGCGAGGATATGATGTAATCCCTGTTGTAATACCTCTTCCTTGGCAGAATAGATGCTGCATCGATTGAATTAGAGAGATGACTTCCTGAAAATAAAAGGTAGAATTTTCTCTTCAATGGTAAGGAATTTTTACAAATGTATTAATGGCTTAGTGTTTTGTGTAGGGGGGTATACTAATGGGGGATTTTCTTGCTGATCCCCGAATTGCTTTAACATCACATTAAGCCTAACATGGGCTATGACTCGTCAGGAACGAGCCTCACAGGAACTAAGTGGTTGGTCAGAGTGAAACTTCAAATGGGTGGTGAGAGACTAGTCAGGGCTGAGCTTTCCACGTGTGGCGAGAGGCTGGTCAGGGCTGAGCTTTCCATGCGTGGCGAGAGGATGGTCAGGACAGATTTCCATGTGTGTCAAGTGGCTAGTCAGGGCTGAGCTTTCCATGCGTGTCAAGTGGCTGGTCAGGGCTGAGCTTTCCATGCGTGTCAAGTGGCTGGTCAGGGCTGAGCTTTCCATGTGTGGTGAGAGGCTGGTCAGGGCTGAGATTTCCATGTGTGGTGAGAGGCTGGTCAGGGCTGAGCTTTCCATGTGTGGTAAAAAGGCTGATCAGGGCTGAGCTTTCCATGTGTGGTGAGAGGCTGGTCAGGAGTGAGCTTTCCATGTGTGGTGAGAGGCTGGTTAGGGCTGAGCTTTCCAAGTGTGGAGAGGCTGGTCAGGGCTGAGCTTTCCAAGTGTGGAGAGGCTGGTCAGGGCTGAGCTTCACGTGTTGTGAAAGGCTGGTCAGAGCTGAGCTTTACCGCCGGACCGTTTTCAGCGGATAGATCCGCTGCCGGATTTCTGTCTGATGGTTGTACACACCATCAGACAGAAATCCGCGCGTAAACAATACGCAGGGCGTGGCCGCGCCGTCGCGGCGACGATGACGCGGCGACGTGGGCGGCCCTGGAAGTTCAAAGCTTCCACGCATGCGTCGAATCAGTACAACGCATGCGAGGGATGGTGGTCGGTCGAACGTGTCCGGTGAGTCTGTACAGACGACCGCATACATCCGACGGACAGCTTTCTTAGCATGCTAAGAAATTTTTATCTGCTGGAAACTGTCCGCT
Source organism: Rana temporaria (assembly GCF_905171775.1). Classification (NCBI taxonomy): domain Eukaryota; kingdom Metazoa; phylum Chordata; class Amphibia; order Anura; family Ranidae; genus Rana; species Rana temporaria. Next base: position 70,806,009 of record NC_053495.1, read on the forward strand.
CGGGCCTACACACGACCGGATCTGTCCGCTGGAACTGGTCCGGCGGACCAGTTTCAGCGGATCAATCTGGTCGTGTGTACGGGGCCTTAAAGGAAATAGGAGGTTGTCTCATGTAGAGGATAGAACCTTCAAGTGAAAAAATACATTTCAATTAAATATTATGTAAATAAAAGTTCCAATAAACGCCACAGTAGAAAACATACAGCAACAGAATATATAAAACATATTACAATTGGTTGAGAATCTTGCATTAATAATATTATTTCAGCAAATCTCTGAGAACCCATACGAACCAGAGCCATATCCTTGCATGTGCCCCTTGGATTGCATTTCAGAAATCCCCACAGGATCCAGATGAGACTTGGATACAGCTGGATGAGAAGGAGAGTGCTTCATTCCTGGCTGCCTCTGCTGTTGCTGTTGGAGTGCACTTACCATTCGTGCCAACTGCTACATGGATGAAACAGAGACAAATATGCATTAGAGCAAAAAAAATTAAAACTTGGCAAATCTGATACTATGAGATTCAACAATTGATGTTTGCATCTAAAGAACTTGCTGCAAGTATCATAAAACATGATTTTGAACTTACTATAAAAATCTTTTTCTTCTTTTTTGAGTTTATTAAAGAACACAGGATGAAATAATTCTGAGACATTGGGTTACACTGCTGCCTTCAAGACATTGGCTGACCAAGCCGTATAATATAACCCTTTCCACTGCAAACGTGCTCCAATTTTGTGGAAAAGCAATAGTAGGAGAGGCTCATAGGAACCAAGGGATGGGACCGTTGTCCTCTAATTTTAAGAAAAATATTTTGTGCTAGTCAAAAATCCTGTTTTCTTAATTGTTCATTAAGGGACACAGGGTGAAAAAAAAACAGAGACAAAGTAAAACAGATGGGGCTCAACAGAGTCCACATTGCTGCTAGAAGCTTACTACCAAACATGGCATTAGACAAGGCAAGACAATTCACCTGGCAAAGCATGAGAACAAAAGACCAGGTGGAAGTCTTGATAATTTGAGAACAGATGCCTGATGCTTAACCACTTTAGCCCCGGAAGATTTTACCCCCTTCCTGACCAGAAGCACTTTTTACAATTTGGCAACTGCATCATTTTAACTGACAATTTGCGCCGTCCGTGCGATGTTGTACCCAAACAAAATGTGTGTCCTTTTGGTGGTATTTGATCACCTCTGCGTTTTTATTTTTTGTTGCTATAAAACAAAAAAACAGCGACAATTTAAAAAAAAAAAACACACAATATATCTTTTACTTTTTGCTATAATAAATATCCCAATTTTTTTTCCCTCCGTTTAGTATACAGATATGTATTATACATATTTTTGGTATAAAAATAAAATAAATAAGCGTATATCGATTGGTTTTCGCAAAAGTTATAGCGTCTACAAAATAGGGGATAGAATTATTGCATTTTATTAGTTTTAACTAATTAATAGTAACAGTAACAAGGACTCTGCGACATTATGACGGACAGATCGACACTTTTTGGGAGCACTGGCATTTTACAGCGATCGGTGCTATAAAAATGCACAGATTACCGTAAAAATGTCACTGGCAGTGAATGGGTTAACACTAGGGGGCGATCAAGGGGTCAATTGTGTTCCCTAAAGTGTGTTTTAACTGAAGGGGGGGTGGGACTGACTAGGGGAAATAACAGATCGCTGTTAATACTTTGTTTGATTCTATATATATATATATATTTTTTTTTAATAATGCGAGGAATAAGTTGTTATACAATGTTTATGGTTTTTGCATCATGCTTTTTATATGCTCATTGTCATGTATGTTTACTATTATGTATACATTCGAAATCGCATGCTCTGCTATGTGTTTTAGACAAATAAACGCATCCATATTACACTGTGTTATCTTTGAGTCCTCTCATGCATACCTCATTTAAAGTCCCAATCCCCCTCTTTTTTCTTCATACTTTGTATGAACACAAGATCAGTCATTTCTCCCCCGAAAGAACTGGGAGCTGTGTATTTACACACAAAGCTCCCGGTGTCACGAGCGATCGCGGGAGCCCGGCGGTCATCGTGTGGCCACAGGACAAAGCGACGCAACATAACGTTGTTTCGCCCAGCCGAGCCATGTTGCCGCAGTGAAACTGCAGCGGCTGGTCGGTAAGTGGTTAAAAGCCTGTGAATCATCAACTGATCTATTTGAGTGTTCTGCAGGCCTTCGGCAGAAGTGTTTGCCTGTGATTGAATTGGCTCCATTTTCGCTTGGTCTCAGCAATAGCTATAGGTGAAGCTATTTCCCTGGGGGGTACACATGGAGTAGAGTGTAGGAAATACGATGAGAATGTTCAGAAGTACGCAGTAACCAAAGGTGTAAACCATCCTGTACAGTACATTTGTGAGTTCCTTATAAAGTGTGCCACACGTGGTGTGATTCAACATCTAGTCATTCACCTGAGTCTGAGCTTTGAGTGGTTTAAACTTTAGCACCAACCTTGAAAAGTTAGCACTGTGAGTTGAATACATTCCAAACATATCCCTGTTTTTACAGTAATGACGAAAGATAGAGGGTGACCCTGCTTTAGCCGTCCACAAAGTTGGACTGTACATAAAGTCCAAGCTTTACCAGGCATGATTGGCATACCTCCAAAGAAGTCTTCAGGGAGTGGGTTTCATAGTGATGGACCAGTGCCCTTGACCTGTATAGCCTCTGAGGCTGACTTAACACATTGCACCAAGGTAAGTGTACATGCAGGATTCAGTGCCTCAAGCAAACATTACAGGCCATTTTCACAGCATTAAGTGCATGTATTGCTCCAAAGGTTTTATATAGGTTGCACTGATCCGGTTACACTGTGTCTATGTAGGCATTAGAAAACAATGAGGTGTTGATTGAAGTATCTCAAAGAAAACAAATTCCTCTGCAAAGGAGAAGAGATTCATCATCTTCAGACACCAGCACAAAACAGAGGATTCAAGGAGTGGGGTGGGATTATAGAGGAGGCACACCAAAGAGGCGTGTCCTCAAAAGCTTGCCAGTGTCCAATCACCTGAAGGTACATGCCTATAACCATGGTGTATAAATATGTTGCCTGTGTCCCTGTGCTGTACGATTATAGAATAATTTTTTTGCAAAAAGTATTCAGAGTCAAAGAAATGTGTTTGCTTCTTTTAGAGGAGGGAAGATGCCCATTTTCCTAGAACACTAGCAAACAACTTCAGCATGCCAGAGGGGATATACTAGGCCATCTTACAGCTTTGTTTGCCAGTGTCCAATCTCATGAAGGCAACAGGACAGCCCAGTCTCAGAATTACTTCACCTTGTGCTTTTAATGGACAAAAAAAAGTCAAGTAAACGGATTTTGATAATTACACACTTAATTTGAACAGTTTGTCAGTATATCAAATACATACAATCAGCAATGGCTGGAGAGATTTGTCCTCATTTATAATGAATGCAAACTGACCACATATTTTTTCCGCTAGGCACTAGTCACAGTGTCACTGATTGCAGTGATCATTTATTTTCCGATCACTGCATTTAATTTCATTTGTGACAGAAAAAAGTGTTAGGGCAGTTAGCTTTATGCCCCTTTAGGTCCAGGGTAGCCCCCTACACCCCCCCCCCCTAATAAAGGTTTAACCCCTTGATCACCGCCCTAGTTAACCCTTTCACCCCCTATTGCCAGTGTCACTAAGCGATCGGTTTTCTGATCGCTGTATAAGTGTCACTGTTGCCGCTAGGTAGCTAGTTTTTTTTGAGGTTCGCCGCCAGGTTTTTATAGCGTTAGGTACCCCCATAAATAAAGGTTTTAGCCCCCGATTGCCCCTAGAGTTAACCCTTTCACCAGTGATCACCGTATAAGTGTCACTGGTGATGCAGGTTAGCCAGTTAGTTATTTAGTTATTTTAGGTTCGCCGCCAGGTTTTTAGAAAGCGGCAGGTACCCCCATATATTACCTAATAAAGGTTTTAACCCCCTGATTGCCCCCTAGTTAACCCTTTCACCAGTGATCACCATATAAGTGTTACGGTTGACGCTGGTTAGTTAGTTTGCCGTTTATAGCATCAGGGCACCCGCCGTATATAACCCAATAAAAGTTTAACCCCCTGATCGCCCGGCGGGTGATATCAACTAAATTTTAGCGTCAGTCAGGGTCTGCGTCGCCCCAGGCAGCGTTAGGTTAGTGCCAGTAACGCTTAAACCCACGCGCAAAGCATACACCCCCCTTAGTGGTATAGTATCTGAACGGATCGATATCTGATCTATACTAGCCTACCCAGCAGTTTAGGGTACCCAGAAACGCATTTTTAGCAGAATCAGCACAGATACCCGCTAGCACCTGCGTTTTGCCCCTGCGCCCAGCCCAACCCACCCAAGTGCAATATCGATCGATCACTGTCACTTCAAAAACACAACACACATAACTGCAGCGTTCGCAGAGACAGGCCTGATCCCTGCAATCACATGCGTTATCCCTGTACTCAAGAGAAGCAGCAGAATGTATTTTGGGGTGCAATTCCACATATAACCATGGCATGTGTGAGCAATATATCATTTAGTGACAACTTTGTGCAAAAAAAAAAAATCCGTTTGTCATATTCCCGCAACTTGTGTCAAAATATAAAATATTCCATGGACTCAACATGCCTCTCAGCAAATAGCTTGGGGTGTCTACTTTCCAAAATGGGGTCATTTTGGGGGGGGGGGTTTTGTGCTATTTTGGCATTTTATGGCCTTCGAAACTGTGAAAGGTAGTGAGGAGTAAAATCAATTAATTTGCGCCCTTGGAAATGCTGAAGGCGGTGCTTGGTTTTTGGGGCCCCATACACGGCTAGGCTCCCAAAAAGTCCCAAACATGTGGTATCCCTGTACTCAGGAGAAGCAGCAGAATGTATTTTGGGGTGCAATTCCACATATAACCATGGCATGTGTGAGCAATATATCATTTAGTGACAACTTTTTTTGTCATTATTCAAGAGCCACAGCCTGCAAGACCTTTCTGCCAAAAGTCTGATCGCTTGCTGACAGAAGATCCAGTCTGTAATGACGGACGAACGTAAGCTAACTTGACCACGTAGCCACCTTGCAGATCTGATCTGGGGTGGAACCAGCTATTTCTGCCATGTAGAGGCCTGAGCTCTAGTAGAGTGTGCTCTAATTCCTAATGGGGGGAGATAGCCCTGCTTGAGAGCAGGCTTCCAGAATAGCATTTTTTAGCCATCTAGCCATTGACCCCTTAGATGCTTTCTGGCCCTTCTTTTTTCCTGAAAGAGATATGAACAAGGAGTCTGAAGACCGAAAATCCTGGGTCACTTCAAGGTAATGTATTAAGGTTCTTTTCACATCCAACATGTGGAATTGGCGTTCCTTCTCCCCTGACGGGTTAGAGTAAAAGGTCGGTATGACAATTTCCTGTGACCAGTTGAGGGCTGACGCCACTTTTGGTAGAAAGGCTGGATCAGTCTTTAGTACAACCCTGTCTGCATAGACGGATAGGAAGGGTTTCTTTATTGACAGGGCGTGCAGCTCACCGATTCTTCTGGCTGTCGTAATTGCCACTAGGAACACCGTTTTGAGAGTAAGGCACTTCAGAGAAATGTCTTGTAGCGGTTCAAAGGGTTCCTTAGATAGTGTCTAAAGAACCACTGACAAATCCCAACTGGGGAAGTGTCTCACGGTAGCTGGTCAGGATCTAGAAAGTGCCTTGAAAAATCTTGAAACTAACGGCTCTGAAGATATAGGCCTTTCCAGAAAAACTCCCAATGCGGCTATCTGCACCTTAAGTGTGCTGACTGACCAGCCTTTTTCTCCTCCATTCTGAAGAAATTCCAGAATTGACACTAGATTTTACACCACTCTATTAGATGAGTGACACCAGGAGTTGTAGACCTTCCAGTATTTAGCATAGATCTTCCTGGTAACCACCTTTCCACTGGAAAGCAAGGTAGTCACAAGTGGTCGAGACAGACATTTTCGTCTCAATAACTGCCTCTCAGATACCACGCCGTGAGGCTTAGACAGGCCACCTCCGGATGATATATCGGACCCTCTAGAAGTAAGTCCTGCCGGAGCGGCAGCCGTCAAGGCGGCCTGACTGCCATTCGAAGAATGGTGGTAAACCAAGCCCTTTTTGCCCAGAATGGAGTTATTAAAATTACTTCCACCTTCTCCTTCTGAGTCTTCCTCAGTACCAATGGAATTAGTTGAAACAGAGGAAAGGCGTAAGCCAGCTGGAAGTTCCAAGGCTGTATTAATGCATGTGTTCCCTGGGAACTGTCGTTTCTGTGAATGGAGAAAAAGTCCGGAAGTTGCGTATTTTCTTCTGACGCAAATAGGTCTATATGTGGTTGGCCCCAGGCTCGGATGATCAATGTGAAGACTTCCAGATTTAGGGTCCATTCTGCTTCCTGAATCTGTCTTCTGTTCAGAAAATCCACCACTATATTTAAAGTGCCTTTGAGGTGGACCGCTGATAAGGACAGCAAATCATTTTCTGCCCAGTTTAGGATGTCTGAGGCGAGAAGCTGAAGTGTTTTGCTTCTTGTGCCTCCTTGCCTGTTTAAGTAGGCTATGGTAGTGGCATTGTCCGATAAGACTTGAACATGGGCACCTTGAAGGTCTGCGGAGAAAGCATCCAAAGCTAAGGCCACTGCCCTTAGTTCTCTCCAATTGGAGGACTTTTCTGCTTCTGACCAGGACCAAACACCCTGAGCATAGTTCTCACCCAGGTGTGCCCCCCATCCCCATAGGCTGGCGTCTGTCGTTACCACTTTTTCTATTGGAAATGACCACATCAGGCCTGTTGACAGGTTTTTCTGACTTCTCCACCACCAAAGCGATCGTTTTACTTTGGTGGGGATTTTTACCTTTGCCTTCAGAGATTCTGTCCTGTGATCCCAAATTTTCAGGCGGAAACTCTGAAGCGGTCTGAAGTGAAGCCTTGCCCACTGCACCGCTGGCATAGATGAGGTAAGGGTTCCCAGAGCTGACATTACTTGTCTGACTGATAGCTCTTCATTTGTCTGTAAGGAGGCTACAACCCTTAGTATCTTTAGTTTTTTGTCTTCTGGGAGAAAAATTCTTTGCTCCACTGAGCTTATCTGATACCCCAGAAATTGTGCCTCTTGGGTTGGGTTGAAATTAGATTTTTCCATATTTATGATCAAGCCCAAGGCCTCTAGATGACTGAGCTTTTTCGAGGTCCTCCAACAATTTCTCCCTGGAGGGGGCAAAGAAGAGCAGGTTGTCCAGGTATGGAATTACTGCTACCGTCTGTAAGCGAAGAGGAGCGAGGGCCTCTGTCATGACCTTTGTAAATATTCTCAGAGCCGGGGAAAGGCTGAAGGGGAGGGCTTTGAATTGGAGGTGCACGACCTCTTTTCCCATGTTTACCACCAATCTTAGACATTTTTGGGATTGAGGGGATATGCAGATAGGCATCTCATAGGTTGATTGATGCCATAAAGCACTCCTTTGTCAAAAGATTTTTTGACCGTGAAGATTGAGTCCATACAGAATTTTTTGTATAGGACTGATCTGTTCAGCGGCTTCAGGTTGAGAAACTTCCGGACGGCTTATTTATTATGAATACGTGGGAATAAAACCCCTGATAAAGCTCCCCCTGTGGTACTTGAGTTACAACCCCCTGGTTCATCAGATCCTTCAATAGGCTCTTCATTGCTAGGGACTTGACTATATTTCTTGGTAGATTTTTTTAACAGGTACCTCCCTGGGGGAGGGTCCGAGAACTCTATTCTGTAACCTTGGGACAGCATAGAGAGAATATACTGATTTTCTGTTATGCTTGCCCAGAAAGGGAGAAAACTTTGAAGTCTTCCCCCCACCTGCAACCGGTTATCATTGTGTTTTGCTGGTAGAAACAGGAGGATGGAAAAGGACATTACCTTTGCCCTTTCCCTTCTGCCCTGACCAACCTTGCTCTCTCTCTTGAGGCTTGTTTTGTTCTTGAGCCCTTTGAGAATGAAAAAAAACTATTGCCTGTCTGCTTTTTCTTCTCGACAGGAAAAGATTTCTTCTTGTTTGCAGTTCTGTCGAGCACTGCATCTAAATCGGGGCCAAACAATAAATCCCCTTGGAAGGGTACTCCACACAGCTTGTTTTTAGATGCTGTGTCCCCCGGCCAGGTTTTTAACCACAGCGCCCTCCTAACTGAAATAGTAAGGGCCGCGGATCTTGCCGTCATTCTAATAGACTCTGCTGATGCATCTGTGACAGCTGCTGACAGGGTTGAAAAGGAGTCTAGGATTTCTTATTTTGGAGAATCAGCTATGATATGATCCTTAAAGGGTCACTTAAGGATTTATTTTTTTAGCTAAATAGCTTCCTTTACCTTACTGCAGTCCTGGTTTCATGTCCTCATTGTTCGTTTTTTTTGCTCTGATGTTGCTGTAATCCTTCTCTGTTCTGAACACTTTCTGTTTCTCTGTTCTGAACACTTTCTGGTTGTCTGTTTCCTGATGAAAAAAGTCATGGGAGCTTTCTCTCTGTGGTCACTAATCAAGGAGGTGTGATTACTGTGTGTCTAAAACCCCTCAACGCCAATCAGTTTCGTTTTACAAACCATCACTGCCCTGTATTGGCTCTGAGTCTCTGTACATCACATAAGCAGGAAACAGCATGCAAAAACGAAACTGAAACTGCAGGTACATTATATGATTGATTTTTATCTATTTTTAATCATTTTTAAAAGGAATCGGTTAACTATTGTGTCTCTATACCCTGTAAACAGTAATTTCTGCAAAAAAAATATTTTCCTTTACAACTCCTTTAAGTTGGTTCAAACAATACTCCATATTTCTGGAGACGCAAGTAGTCGCCATTGCTGGCTTAAGGTTGCCTATGATGGATTGCCAAGCCCTCTTTAATTGCTGATCCATCCTCTTATCTATGGGGTCTTTCAGAATCCCCATGTCCTCAAATGCTAGATCTGAAGATCTTGAGACTTGAGAAAAGGCTGCATCGAGTTTTGGAACTTTATTCCAGGGAGCTGCTGGGTCTTCGTGTGCCTTAGCAAAGAAAGATTTATTTTCAGGATCAGTCCATTCTTTCTTGATCGCTTCAGAAATTACTGTATGGACAGAGTCCCGCAGACATCCTGTCATGTAAAGATAATTCTTTACGTTCCTCCTATAATCCTAAAGTTGCATGAATAGCTTTTAGGAGGCCATAAATTTGTGCCAAAGACAAGTTATATTTTGAAGACATATTCTCCAGCTCATCCTCCTCCTCATCTGGTTTTGAGAATGTGTGGGGGGGGGAAGGACCTTCCTGGTTCAGAGGAATATCTTCTGCCTCCACTACCGGGACTAACAGTGAGTCATGTGAGGTAGAAGTCTGTCTCGTGGATGGTTTCGTGAGTGAGGACTTAAAGGACTGAATAGTAGCATCCAATTCTTTAACAGATGCGAGTATGTCGCTGCAAGCAGCAGACACTTCCTCCTTCACTAATGAGTCAATACATGTCTGACAAAGCTTTTTTTCCAGCCTTCAGGTAGTTAAGACTTGCATGAAGGACATTTCTTTTTATTCCCAGGATCAGAGCTCTTGGCCTGCCATGATAAGGGAAAAGAAAAAAAGGAAAAAAAAGACAACCCATCCTTTTGAGTCAGCCTGAAAACCAATCAAGATGCTCACCACAGGTGCACAGTGAGAGATCCACTACACTCGTGCCCAAACAGACCCCGCCACCAGGGGGGGGGGGGGAACACTCACACACCCCTAAGGGAGAAGAGAGCTAGAGAGAGACCCCATAGTAAATGAGGGTAGAGCCTCATTCTACCCCTTACCTGGGCCTTGCTGGTGCCAGTGCCGGTTACGAGTGGGCGCAGGGCATGGACGTAATTTCCGCCAGGAAGCGCTGAGGGAGGAGGAAGGAACAGGTCTGGTGCCTCGTTAGCCAGTTCTGGTCTGGTGCAGTGGCGCTAGTGGGGTCCGGAACCGGTGGTTTTGCCACCAGCATCACACTGCTGCCTCAAAATGGACGCAGGATCGCTGAGGTGAGGAGAGGAGAGCAGATTGCTGCAGCCGGCTGGTGATCAGTGAGTATGAGCCGTTTTTTAAACACTGATCACCAGCCTAGTGTTTCCACACATGTCCCCACACAATGTTAACACACAAGTCCCCAAAATAGTGTCCCCAAAACATTGTCCCCACACAGTAAAAACACCTGTCCTCCACATATGTAACAGTAAAATCATATGTCCCATTGATCATCTGCACACATGACGGCTGTGATTGGACATGTGATCAGGAGGGCCAATGACAGATGTGCCGTGTCTGGGTGTCACGAGCGCATTGGGCACGCCCCGTTTCTCTCCTTCTGAGGTTCCTTGAAGCTTTAAACATTGAAATAATGAAATGGCTAGCCCAGACTCCTGATCTAAACCCAATAGAAAATCCATGGCGACAAAGTTATGGCTAAGAAACACACTGCAGTCACTGAACTGTAGAAGAGATTGGGAGAGTGGAACCAAATGACACCAGAGCAGCGTCAGAGACTAGTGATGTCCTGTGGCCATAGATGTGTTGAAGTCATTCAAAGCAAGGGCCTGTACACCTCCCACTAATTGTTGATGTAACCTTCAGAAATTTTTGTTGTAATCTTTTGCCATGCTATAGTCATTGGTGTTCTCTAATTTTCATCATTGTGTTTTCTACAAAATATATATATATTTTTTTTTTGTTGAAGTGCCTTGGTTATTTTGAAAAACACAGTTCTATTAGCATGGTATAGCCACAATAAAAATGTCATTAAATGTTGAGCAATGAAGATTACATTATTGTTCATAAATTGTTCTCCAATTTAGATTCCTATATAGGTATATATATTTATATTATGGTTGCAACAATACTAAGCATTTGCACGAGTACAAATGCACCAATTCCTGAAAAAGATACCTTTGCGGTGCGATATGAACAAATACAAAATGAACGGGCTCAAATCAGAATGTAAATAATCGCATGTGATTTGAACAGGAATGTGGTGCGATTCCTGTCTGAATCGCATGTAGTTTCCCCACTGCTCCTGTGTGAACCCAGGCTTGATATAGTAACTTCACCCTGGGTTCACACAGGAGCGGTGAGGGAAACTGCATGTGATTCAGAGAGGAATTGCACCACATTCCTATTCAAATCGTATGCAATTCTTTGCAGTGAGATTAGAACCCATTCATTTTGTATGGGCTCAAATTACACCGCACAGGTATCGGTACGTACATGACCGAAAGTATCCGTACTTATACTCACCGATTTAATAAAATGTAATCGGTGCAGCCCTATATATATATAAATATATATGTATACAAATACACACAGACACACATGTATACATATATATATATGTGCAATATATATATATACACACACACACACATATACATACATACAAATGTTTTGCCTTGCATTTTAAAATTAATCAGTTGATTTGTTAAAGTAAACCACGCCATTCCTGTTTGCTAGCCAGTTGTTGAACGTGCTCAATATTTTTTTGGGCACAACTCTACTATACCTATATAATATATATTATGATATCCAATGGTTGTCACCACTCACAAATCGGGGAAAAAAATGGGCCCGGTGCACAGCAAAGACTGTAGTATATAAACCAAAAAAGAGAACGGCACTCACGAGTCTTGAAAGGTGAACGCACAATGACGGTTTAATCCGACTTGTGCCTTGTCGAAACTTCGAATTAAACCGACTTTGTGCGTTCACATTTTAGGACCTGTGAGTGACGCTCTCTTTTTTGCTGTATATAATATATATTATATAGCAGCTGTGAAAACTCATATATACTTGTAGTGTAAAAATGCACTATACTTTGACTGTATTTTGCTTTACCCCATGGGTGAAATAAATCTAATAATTCTCAGCCTAAAAAAAAAAAAAAAAAGTTTGAGCCAAAAAGGGAATGAAAGAGACACTAGGTAAAATTGGACTTTACCTTCAAAAATAAGAATTCCTGTATGAGCTTTACTGCTTGCTATCTGGGACCTGAGAGAAGTAGCAATAAAGAGCTTACAAAAGCCTTTATGCACAGGTGATGTCACATTGGATAGTGATAAAAATTGCATGGTTTACTTTAGTGCAGCCTGTAAATTACAGTGATTGTCTGGAGATCAACAGTGTATTACTGCAGCCTTACATACAAGATTACAGGGATGAAAATCACCTATGCTTGGAGGTGGATTCCAGTGATTCATATGAATAGACTATCAAGTACAAGTGATTTTCATTTGAAGGCCCCTTTCACAGAGGCTCTCTGATTAGGTCCGCCTGTCAGTTTTTAAGGTGGACCTAATCCGATGCTCTATGGACCTCTATGGAGCGGCGGATGTCAGTAGTGACCAGTGTTAATTTTGGCAGCAAATTTTGATTTAGATTTAGTGTTAGGACCAAAATGGCATTTTAGTTTAAGTCCCATTTTAGTCTTCTGCAGTTATTTTAGTCGACTAAAACAAATTTTTGTCATCTAAAATCTAATGACTGTAATTAAATTGTAATGCATTAGTTAACATTTCTCTACAATTTCCAAACTCATTATATACTGCTTGAGTGAAAAATTGAATATGTCATTATTTATGGTATTGAGTAGGGTTGTCCCGATACCACTTTTTTAGGACTGAGTACGAGTAGTCGCCGATACCGAATACCGATACTTTTTTTTAAATGTGTCTCCATATGCAGCCATGTCCCCCCACAGATGCAGCCATTGTCTCCCCCCATATGCAACCATTGTCTCCCCCCATTATCCAGCCACTGTCTCCCCCCCATTATCCAGCCACTGTCTCCCCCCATATGCAGCCATGTCCCCCATATCCAGCCATTGTCTCCCCCCATTATCCAGCCACTGTCTTCCCCCATTATCCAGCCATTGTCTCCCCCCATATCCAGCCATTGTCTCCCCCCATATCCAGCCATTGTCTCCCCCCATATCCAGCCATTGTCTCCCCCCATATCCAGCCATTGTCTCCCCCCATATCCAGCCATTGTCTTCCCCCATATCCAGCCATTGTCTCCCATATGCAGACATTGTCTCCCCCCCATATCCCCCTTACCTGCATCCGCGCTGCCGCCGACTGTTTAACACGCGCGGGGAGTGTAATGATTGGCGTCGCGCTGCGTACAGACACTCCCCCTTGCTCGGGATTGGACAGTTCACCCGAGCAAGGGGGAGTGTCTATACGCGGCGCGGTGCCAATCATTACAGCTGTAATGATTCGTGCCGCGCTGCGTACAGACACTCCCCCTTGCTCGGGATTGGACAGTTCACCCGAGCAAGGGGGAGTGTCTATACGCGGCGCGGTGCCAATCATTACAGCTGTAATGATTCGTGCTGCGCTGCGTACAGACACTCCCCCTTGCTCGGGATTGGACAGTTCACCCGAGCAAGGGGGAGTGTCTATACGCGGCGCCAATCATTACACTCCCCGCGCGTGTTAAACAGTCGGCGGCAGCGCGGATTCGGCGGGATGCGACGTAACGGCGGCGGCGGGGTATTCTATTTCGGTATCGGGGGTATTTGCGGGAGTACGAGTACTCCCGCAAATACTCGGAATCGGTCCCGATACCGATACTAGTATTAAGGTATGAGGTATGAACATGCACCATAGACCAGTGTTAATTTTGAAGTGAAATTTCAATTTAGTTTTAGTCTAATGCCCTGTACATAGACCAGTGTTAATTTTGAAGTGAAATTTCAATTTAGTTTTAGTCTAATGCCCTGTACACACGATCGGTTTATCCGATGAAAACGGTCTGAAGGATTTTTTCATCAGATATCCGATGAAGCTGACTTTCATCAGTCTTGCCTACACGCCATCAGTTAAAAAAACGATCCTGTCAGAACGCGGTCACGTAAAACACAACGTGCTGAGAAAAATGAAGTTCAATGCTTCCGAGCATGCGTCGACTTGATTCTGAGCATGCGTTGATTTTTAACCGATGGATTTTCCTACAGACGATCGTTTTTTTCTATCGTTTTTTTAACGATCAGATCATTTTAAAACAGGTTCTAAGTTTTTTCACCGAGGGGGAAAAAAAAACTAATGGGGCCCACACACGATCGGTTCATCAGAACTTTTTCATCAGACGAACCGATCATGTGTACGCGGCATTAGTCTTTTGACTAAAATGGCATTTTAGTTTTAGTCCCATTTTAGTCTTTTGGCTAAAATGCCATTTTAGTCGACTAAAATAGTATTCATTTAGTCGACTAAAATGTTTTCGTCATTTTAGTCGACCAAATTAACACTGGTGGTGACATGTCCGCTGACATCTGCCGCTATCCGATCCAGTTTGTGAAATCCAGAAGGATGAAAAACATATTTTCCATCCGTCTGGAGAATCGGATATGATGAAAATGGACAGGTTGGGTCTGTTTTCATCCAATCTCGATAGAGGAGAGTGAGCGGAGACGGACCTGTCATCCACCTACTCAGTGGGAATCAGCAGATCGATCCCTGCTGAGAAAAGCGGAGTCCATACACGGAAAAGCCTGTGTAAAAAGGGGCCTTAAGGCAGGGCTTGACAAATTTGCTTAGAATCTAGGAGCCAACTGAAAAAGTTAAGAGCCAGTTTTTTAAATCAGCTGCCCAGCACTGCATGTCTGGGCTGTTGGGAAATAAGAACCCACCCCACCCCGTGCCGGCCACCCAAGTCCCCCCCCCCCCCCCCTTCACTAGCCATTCTACATTATTTCTCTTATAGGCAGTACCAGTGGGGAATCTGCTAGAGATTTCACCCAGGGCAAAGAATTTGTTTGGCGCCACCCCCCCCCCCCCCCCCGTTATGGGACAAGTATAGGCAGGAGAGTGAGAAACTCCCCAGGCCATAGCTGTTGAGTCAGCTGTCTGTCCCCTCCCCCATGCTCCTCTGTCCCCCGTGCTCTTCTGGTCCCCCCCATGCTGCTCTGGCCCCCCATATGCTCATCCCCCCCCCCCCATGCTGCTCTGGTCCTCCATATGCTCACCCCCCATGCTGCTCTGGTCCCCCATATGCTCACCCCCCCATGCTGCTCTCGTCCTCCATATGCTTCCCCCCCCCCCTCCATGCTGCTCTTGTCCTCCATATGCTCCCCCCCCCCATGCTGCTCTCGTCCTCCATATGCTCACCCCCCCCCCCCCCATGCTGCTCTCGTCCTCCATATGCTCACACCCCCATGCTGCTCTCGTCCTCCATATGCTCACACCCCCATGCTGCTCTCGTCCTCCATATGCTCACCCCCCCATGCTGCTCTCGTCCTCCATATGCTCACCCCCCCATGCTGCTCTCGTCCTCCATATGCTCACCCCCCATGCTGCTCTCGTCCTCCATATGCTCACCCCCCCCCTTCCATGCTGCTCTTGTCCTCCATATGCTTCCCCCCCCCATGCTGCTCTCGTCCTCCATATGCTCACCCCCCCCCCCCATGCTGCTCTGGTCCCCACTCAACTCTCCCTGGCTTTACTTAGTTAAGCAGTGCGACTGAATGACATGCTCCTCGGGAGTCGGCACTGAAAAGCTCATACAATCCGGAAGGAGGGCTCAGGGCAGCCGCACACAGCTGTGATATAAGCTTCCTCGTCACCCGTTCTACTGCTTTTTTCTTACCCCGCTCTCCATCCGGTCTGCTGCCGCGGAGAGTCTAGATGGAGAGCTGGGGAAGGAAATAGCAGTAGACCGGGTGACGAGGAAGCTTATATCACAGCTGTGTGCGGCTGGCCTGAGCCCTCCTTCCTGATCCTATGAGCTTCTCAGTGCCGACTCCCAAGGAGCATGTAATTTAGTCGCGCTGCTTCATTAAGCCAGGGAGAGGTGAGTGCTGGAGGGGGGGGCGACAAAAGAGGAGCAGAGCAGCATGGGGCGGTCGCGCTGCTTAACTAAGACAGGGAGATGTGAGCGCTGGGGGGGACAGAGGAGCGGAGGGGACCAGAGCAGCATGGGGGGGGGGGGGGGCCGCGCTGCTTAACTAAGCCAGGGAGATGTGAGCGCTGGGGGGGACAGAGGAGAGCGAAGGGGACCAGAGCAGCAAGGGGGGGTCGCGCTGCTTAACTAAGACAGGGAGAGGTGAGCGCTGGGGGGGACAACAGAGGAGCGGAGGGGACCAGTACATGCCTGCCCAGCTGTCAAACTGAGAAGATGATGTCGGAAGTTGGCAGGCAGCCAGAGCAAGCTGATCATCACAGGACCACCTACCAGAGGGCGCTGATTCGTAAAAAGCGACGGTCTCAATTCCGGCTAGCACAGGCTGAAGTCCGAATACCTACAGTGGGGCCACGTCCCAGCTGCTGCGGTGTAGCCCAGGCGCCAGGACTCAATTTCCAGTCGCCATGGCGACCTGGCGCCTGGGTTTTGTCGAGCCCTGCCTTAAGATGTTTTTCCATTTAGGTCACCTGTGCTGCTGGCAAGTTAAGCGTTATAAAAATTTAGACCGTCACCTGCTGTTCTTGTTGCTGCCTGACAGCCTGTGAAATCTTCCTCTGATTCTGGAGAAGCTGCTGCTGCTGCTGCTGTTGCTGCTGCAGAAGAAGCTGGCAGGCCTGTGGCAAAATAAAACACATCAATGGATTTAGCCAAAATACTTAATTTGAAGTGATTAAAGATTAAATGGTTCACAAACTTTCCATTCACCACACATACCCAACCATAGATAGATAATCAAAAGGAGATAAGAGTATGTATAGGCAAAGTCTGCCCTGGGTTCAGAAACAGGCTTCCTCTACCAAGAACACTACTAAGCGAGGTGCTACTATAGATCTTTAGCACCGACTTATTAAGAGGGCAAAAAGCAGCATTCTATCAACAACAGTGTTCACTATTTCCCTTCAGGCCTTTCGGTCAGGGATGTCTGGCACTGGTCCACAGGCATGAGACTACATGTCTATTCTGGCCTAAAACAACTGACACCCAATATCTCTGGGTACCTTTAGACATACACATATTTTGTCTCCCAAAATTGAACAATGTAAAGGTGGCTCTTTAAAAGAACATTTCTTGTCCTTACACAGTCATCTAATGTTAGTCAAAATTACCAATAAGGCCTCATGCCCATGGACGTTTTTACAGCCACTTTTATGTGTCTGCACTGTGACGTCACAATGGGTGGGGTCACCGGATGACATCACCCGGTGACCACCCCCCATGCCTATATAAATCGTTGTGCACCGTGCACAAGGCATTACAGTGGGGGAGATCGTTGAGTCAACATCGGAAGAAGAGAAGAGGGAAGAACATAATGGGGAAGACCGAGCCACCGCTAGTAAAAGAGCTGGAAGAAGATAGCGGAGGTGCCCAGCAGAAGACGCTGGAGAGAGCGGAGAAGTCGGAAGAAGACCCCCGAAGCTGCCTAATAAATGACTTTAAAAACCTGTGTTTTTTTTTTTTACACTTTTTTCCCCCAGGTGAATACTTTATTCACATAAGGTGGGGGCCGGGATCTGGGGGCCCCCTTATTAAAGAAGGCTCCCAGATTCCGATAAGCCCCCCTCCCGCAGACTTCGACAACCAACGGCCAGGGTTTTTGGGAAGAGGCCCTTGTCCTCATCAACATGGTGACAAGGTGCTTTGGGGGTGGGGGGGCGCATTGCCCCCCCCTGCCCCAAAGCACCAACCCCTGCATGTTGAGGGCACATGGCTTTGTATGGTCTATGAGGGGACGACCGATTGCCCACTTTCCTGACCTGCCGAGCTGCTTGCTCGGATAAGGGTCTGGTATGGATCCTGGAGGAACCCCCCAAAGGGTCTGGTATCATCCTGGGGGGGGGGGGGAATCTCATGCAATTTTTTTTATTTTCGCAGGGTTCCCCCTCAAGATTCACCACACACGATTCGCCCAGAAAGTGGGATCATCTTGATCCGACTTCTGGTGCGACCTCTATTCAAATCAATGGGCTCCCATAGGGAACCATTGATTTTGAATAGAGAAAGAAAAACACGGCTGAAAGCTAGCGCAGCGAAACGTGCATTGAATTCAATGCAAAACGCGGAAAAAAATCGCGGAAAAAATACCCTTTTTTTCCTGGCGTCTGTTCTAGCTTTCAGCCTAGGTTCACACTGCTGCGAATTCAAAATCGCGGTAAAATGCGCGATTTTACCGCGATTTCGGCCGCAATTTAATGTAAATCGCGGCCCGAAATCGCAAAAAGTAGTACAGGAACTACTTTTTGAAATCGCAGATGCGGCGTCGCACTGATTAGGACAGTGCCATTGCCGACAATTGCCGCCGATTTGAGATGCGATTTGACATGTCAAATCGCATCTCAAATCGTTCCAAATCGTACCCAGTGTGAACCAGGGCTAAAGTCCGTTTTTAAAAACGTGCGCGGGCATGTAGCCTAAATGTTTATTCAAAATCTCTGTAGAATCTTTGATGCAAAAAATAGATTAGATATTGCACATGTAGACACAAATATATTCAAAAGGCATAAACTGGAAGATTACCAGCTGAAACTGCTGGATTTGAGGGAGTTGGCTGAGCATGGCGATCTGCTGAGGAGAGAGCTGAGGCCCCATGTTAAACAGTCCTGGGTTCATGTTACTGTTTGGAAATTGCTTCAGCATAGAGGCAGAGACCTGTCAGAAAGAGGGGAAAAAAATAGATTTTGAAACACTGTAGTAATAATTTGAAAGTTAAGAATATATTTGCAAATATGTTCATAAACAAAAATAGGCCATGACCCACCTGTGGAGAGAGGAACTGGGGAGGCACTTGTGCCCGGAGGTTGGGAGAGGAGTTGAGCGATGGCACAGGGTTGTGCATGCCTCGGGATTGTGCACCGCTGTTCCCGAACAGACCGTGATTGCCACCCTAAAAAGAAAAAAATTGTATGACTACATTCCTGAAGCATGTGATTTTACTGGTTTGGTATACTTAAAGGGGTTGTAAACCCTCATGTTTTTTCACCTTAAAAGGAGTTGAAAAGGTTTGCTTTTTATTTTCTAAATAGCTTCATTTAAGCTAGTACATTGTTGGTTCACTTATCTTTTCCTTCGATTTCCCTTCTAAATGTTTTTTTTTTCTTTGTCTGAATTTCTCACTTCCTGTTCCTCCTCAGTAAGCTTGCCCCCATCATCCGAGCCGTTCTGGCTGGGGGTTAGTCAGCGTGCTCGCCCCCTCCCTTGGGACTATATCCCTGTGGGAAGACGCCACAGTCTATATGGCTTAATGACTGTACGTGTCATAGGGCAAGCCTCAGGGAGGAGGTAGAACAGTCTCCAGGTATCATATAAAAGAGAAGAGTATACAGAAGACATAGTGCCGACTGGTTAAAAGGTATTTATTGAACACAATGTAGAAGTGCAATTCACATTTTTGTAGATAAAATGAACATGTGATAGAGTTCACTGTCCATGGGACATCAAACACGCTGTGCTGCTGGTGTCCCCTCTCAACTGGGTCCAGAAGCTGGCTGCGTGTATAGGGGGATTCAGGAGAGAGGACAAGACCACGTCAGGCGCAATGACGTCACAAGACATGCCGCTACTCGCTTTTGAGCATCTGCACTGGTATTCTTGGGCTGTGGCATTACACTGCTACCTAGTGGCATTAGTTGGTACTACAGGGGATAAGCAATACATGATAGCACTATGGAGAAATATGGCTTATAGGTAGCAGACATATCACTTTTTTGGGTATAAGCAGCAACTAGGGGAACACGGACATACTGAAACAAGGTACTGATTGTTCCTAATTACTAAAAATCATAAAACGACAGTATTAAAAAAAAAGTTTGTATATATATATTATATATATATATATATATATATATATATATATATATATATATATATATATATATATATATATATATATATATATATATATATATATATATATATATATATATATATACACATACACACACACACACATGTAAAAAATTGTGTGCACCAAATACCAATATAAGATAAAAATACCATTCAAATAAAACCAAAATTAGTATAAAAAGTATGCACAAATAATATTCAGATAGGTAACACATAAGGCATGATGTTTAGGCTTAATAGACTGGGATGATAATTTGTGAATTTTATTCAAGTTCACTTTATTGCTATAGGGGTTACAGTGGAACCTTGGATTACGAGCATAATCTGTTCCCAGAAGAATGCTTGTAATCCAAAGCACTTGCATATCAAAGTGAGTTTCCCCATAGAAGTCAATGGAAACTAAGATAATTTGTTCCACATTGACTTCTATTGAATGCAGTACAGCAGGGGTGGGGGTGGGCCGGAGAGACATGGAAATACTTGGAGACCGCTCGGATGCACTTGGAAACCCTCAGAGGTTCGGGAACACTCGGGAATGGAGTATTTCTGAGTGTTTCCGAGTGCATCCAAATGGCTCAGAGTGTCACCTGCGCCTCTGCACCTCTGACCAAATGCGGTACTGCACACTGTAATTATATTTCTTGATATTATGTTGCTATTGGGATTTAACTGTTCATTGATGAATAAGCCCTTATTAAGGGGCAATAATGAGTTTAAAAAAGCAGAGGGGGGGGATACGGAATATGGGTAATAGACTAAATGTAAATATGCATAAGGATCAGGGAGTAAATTGGACAAGGGTGTTGTAAGTGCAATAAGATGCCCTGTAGCTCAATCAAAAATATGTCAAGAAATGGCTAGAGAGACTAACTTGTTTATATGTATAATTCGAGATATGTGGTGGTCCCACATAGGAAGACTATGTGCTCCCCCCCAGGCTGGATCCAAACCCCACCACCACGTCAGCTGCTGAACCTGACGACACAAAAATAGCAATGCAGTGTGCGAGGGGACCCCCCCCCCCCTGAGGAGCAACCAGTGAAGATCGTACAGATGGTCATATAATTATTACATGAGGTGACTATATACTTGCTAAAGGAGGAGACCAGCCACCACCCAACATCATAGACATCACCCCATAAACGATTGGAACTCTGTAGGAGGAAACTAAAAAGGGGTTGTTATTAATAAGACAATCACAGAATGGTACTAATTTCTAGCTCCTCATTAAGTCTGCCAAGAGAGAGTGTATTGAGGGTGTATACACAGTATGTCTCAAATTCACAGAGCCTGTGGAATCGCTCTGCTTCGTGGAGACATCTGGGTATCTTTTCGATCACCCAAACTTCTAGGCTATCTGTAGATTTTTGGTGGCATTCTGCAAAATGGTGGGGGACACAATGCTTGACCTTACCCGCCTCTAAAAAATCAGCAATGTTTGCCGAATTGTTTTCTGAGGGGGCGAATGGTGCGGTCTATGTAGAGTAGTCTGTAAGGACAAGTGAGACCATATAATACAAAATTGAGAAACAATTAATGAACTCCTATAATGTAAAGGTTTTCCCTTTTGATGAATACTCTTTTCTACCATGTTTTACAAAGTGCTTTTTTACATTGGCACATACCCTGGAGGGGAAAGAGACAAAACTGTGGGATTAAAATAGCATTATTAGGCTCCATGTACACGGGACATTTTTACAACTGCTTCTAAATGATTAAACTTGACAGATAGTAACCCACGTCTAAAACGTTTGTTTTGCCACGTTTACATGCCGCATTTAGTGTTTAGAAGCGTTTAAAAAAAAATGTAAATGCCCAAAAGCTAAAAAAACGCCTATAAACCGAACACTGCTAAACGCAGGTTACCGTGTTTAACCGCATTTAGTGTCAAACATGGAAACCTTCTGAACCCATTTTTTTGCCTTCAAAGAAACGCTGTTAAACGCAACTGCCTAAAAACAGAAATAAACGAGACTGTGTACATGGTCACTTAGGATAACATTGAATGAGTTCAGGAAAAGTTGAAAAAAGCGTCCAACTGCCTCTGAACGTACGCTTAGCAGCGTCCTGTGTACATGGAGGGTTCAACTTACTTGGAGAAATATTATTGAGATTGGGAGCTTTCCTGTATGTGACACGAGGTCTGTTAGGGAGAAAAGTTTTTAAATGTAGAATGAGAAAATTGAGTACTGTCCGTGAAACTTTTTTTTATTTGCAGTACTGCTTGGACCTTGAAGACCCCGAAAGCTTGTCCTGAAAAATTGTATGTTAGTGCAAATAAAAAAAGTATCACGGACAGTACTCAATTTTCTCTATCACAATTGCACTAATACGGCTACAATCACATCAAGTGTAAATGTGGAATAAGATGCTTCAATGTTTTTTTTAGAATATGTTCTATGTTCTGGTACTGATGGTGAAATCTTGTAGTGAATCTAACAGTGTGGTTAGTTTTTGTATCTTCCCTCTACATAAAAATGTGCAAGCCTGTTGGATAAGGGGTTCAAGGTAACCCTTGTCTAAAAGTTTTTGTTTCAGAAGAGAACTTTTCTCTACACAATCTGTTATTTTGGTGTATTTTTAGTCCATCTGGGCTCCATCTGGGGTAATGGCAAAATGCAGATATATTAATGCTCTTTGTCACTTGTCATGCCAAACCCAACACCATCTTTCTTCCACAGTTGTCGCACTGCATTTATATCTGCATTTTGTTGGTGAAAATAAATAAATCCCAGCTTACTGATGCTTTGCTGAGATTTCCAGGGATATGCATAGCAACAGCTGTGATTTAAAGACAATATGCAAAAAAAAAAAAATTATATAAACATTCTAAATAATTGCCAGCAGCAGTGTGAATGTCAGCCACCTGGCGTCACAATGAGCTTGAAAGAAAGAATGAACACCGCGTTAAGCTATGCAGTGTAACAAGTGCAAAAAACAATATGAGTCACAGTGAGACAATAACTGTGATATGATAACAGTCCAAGTCCCACTTCAATGTGAGGTAAAGTGCTCACGCGTTGATCAAAAACCAGTGCTCCAAAGTGTGCAGACACAGGTGCCCCACATGGATGTGCACTCACCCTTAAACCCATTTCACACTGAGGCGGGGTCAGCGGTAACCGTATTTTTTGCGGAGGTATTTGGCCGCTAGCGGGGTGTTTTTTTATTCCTGCTAGGAGCTGAAAAAGGGTTAAAACCACCCACAAAGCGCTACTGCCGGCGGTATGTTCATACCATGTATGAACACACGATCAATGTATGAACACATGATCAATCTCTTCCCCTAGTCAGTCCCACCCCCCTACAGATAGAACACACATTAGGGGAACACAGTTAACCCCTTATATATAGCAGATTGCCATCATTTTTAGTAAAAAAAAATAATAATAAAAATGTCATAAATCTATCCCCCATTTTGTAGACGCTATAACTTTTGTGAAAACCAATCAGTAACCGCTTATTGCGATTTGTTTTACCACAAATATGTAGAAGAATACATATCGGCCTAAACTGTGTAAAAAAAATTGTTTTTTTTTATCAAAAATTGGGATATTTATTACAGCAAAAAGTGAATTATATTGTTTTTTTTTTTTCAAAATTGTCGCTCCTCTTGTTTGTAGCGCAAAAAATAAAAACTGCAGAGATAATCAAATACCACCAAAAGAAAGCTCTATTTGTGGGGGGGAAAAAAGGACGTCAATTTTGTTTGGGTACACGTTGCACAGCCATGCAATTGTCAGTTAAAGCAACACAGTGCTGTATCCCAAAAAATGGATTGAGCAGCCAAATCTTCTGGTGCTGAAGTGGTTAAGATAAGGTACATATTATTATTACACAGCGCCCCCTATCACCTATTTTTCCTATTGCACAGTGTTCTGTTACTGTCTTGGGAAGCAGATATATATAAGGTTTTGATTTATAAATTATTGTTTGGTTCCCTTTTACACTATAGTGCATAGCCGCTTGAACTTTTGTTCCAAGCGCAGATATACAGTTGTGGTCATAACTTTACACACCCTGGCAGAATTTATGATTTCTTGACCATTTTTCAGAGAATATGAATGCTAAAACAAAAACATTTTTCACTCATGGTTAGTGTTTGGCTGAAGCCATTTATTATTAATCAACTGTGTTTAGTCTTTTTAAATCATAATAAGACCAGAAACTACCTAAATGACCCTGATCAAAAGTTTACATACCCCAGTTCGTAATACCGTGTAGTGGCCCCTTTAAGATCAATGACAGCTTGAAGTCTTTTGTGGTATTTGTGGATGAGGCTTTTTATTTTCTCAGATGGTAAAGCTGCCCATTCCTCTTGGCAAAAAGCCTCCAGTTCCTGTAAATGCTTGGGCTGTCTTGCAAGAACTGCACGTTTGAGATCTCCCCAGAGTGGCTTAATGATATTGAGGTCAGGAGAATTAGATGGCCACTCCAGAACCTTCACTTTATTCTGCTGTATTTTTTGATAACATACTGCATTCATCTTGCCATTAATTTTGACCACATTTCCTGTGCCTTTGTAGCTCACACATCCCCAAAACATCAGAGATCCACCTCCGTATTTCACAGTAGGAATGGTGTACCTTTCATCATAGGCCTTGTTGACTCCTCTCAAAATGTAGCATTTATGGTTGTGGCCAAAAAAACTAAAATTTTGGTCTCATCACTCCAAATGACTTTGTGCCAGAAGGTTTGAGGCTGGTCTCTGTGCTGTTTGGCATTATGTAAGCGGAATACATTGTGGCATTTGCGTAGTATTGGCTTTCTTCTGGCGACTCGACCATGCAGCCCATCTTTCAATACCTCCTTATTGTGCATCTTGAAACAGCCAGACCATGTTTTCAGAGAGTCCTGTATTTCACCTGAAGTTATTTGTGGGTTTTTCTTTGCATCCCGAACAATTTTCCTGGCAGTTGTGGCTAAAAATTTTGTTGGTCTACCTGACCGTGGTTTGGTTTCAACAGAACCCCTGATTTTCCACTTCTTGATTAGAGTTTGAAAACTGCTGATTGGCATTCCCAATTCCTTGGATTTCTTTTTATATCCCTTTCCTGTTTTATACACTTCAACTACCTTTTCACGTAGATCCTTTGACAATTCCTTTGCTTTCCCTATGACCCTATGACATTCCAGAAAAGTCAGTGCAGCACTGGATGAAAGATGCAAGGGTCTGTCAGAAGTCCAGAAACACCTTAACCATTTCATACACACACACACACACTAATTACAAGCAAACAGATCACAGGTGAGCATGGTTACCTTTAATAGCCATTCAACCCCCTGTGTGTCAACTTGTGTGCATGTTATGCCAAAATCACCTGGGTATGTAAACTTTTGATTAGGGTCATTTGGGCAGTTTCTGTTGTCATTATGATTTAAATTCCCCTAGCCCCACTCAAACCCAGAATCAACAATATAAACTTAATGGAAAAAATCTTCCATACCCTACAAAACACTAATCACATATTTAATAACAAATGGTCTCCTTGGATTGAGCATTCCCCCCTATTCTTTAACCCAATCTAGACTCCCCTTGTTTGTCATACTTTATTTGATATGGTTTGATCTCAGCCTATGACACTGTTTTTCCGTCCTTCAACTTGTCTGCTAATATGGATAATATTTGAAACCTTTATGCAATATACTGATTTGTCTACTCGTTCTGATTTCTCATACGATTTAACCCTCATTTTGTATCTGCATTATTTGTATGGATCTGTACCACCATCTATTTCTTTAATAAAAGTTTGTAAACAAAAAAATAAAATAAAAAGAGTAAACACAGTTGACTGATAATAAATGGCTTCAGCCAAACACTAACCATGAGTGAAATCTTTTTTGTTTTATCATTCATATTCTCTGAAAAATGCCCAAGAAATCATAAATTCTGCCAGGGTATGTAAACTTATGAGCACAACTGTATATTTTCTGTATCATGGACATCTGTGAACGAAAGACCAAACCGGTTGCTGTTACAAAATAAAACAAACAATTTTTTTTAGATCGAATGCGTGGTCCCAGATAATGATCACATTATCAATATATATTGGCTGAAAACAATTACATTTTCCACAAATGGGTCGTTTTGCCATATGTATCTGTTTTCCCAGAAACCCATGGCAAGGTCTGCATAGGATGATGCAAAATCGATGCCCATTGCGGTCCCTTGGGTCTGTAAAAATAAATCATCATTAAAGGGGAGGTTCACCCTATAAAAAATTTCTAACACTACATCCAGCCCAGTTCTGCATATAAAATTACACTGACCTTTTATTTATTTTTTTCCGTAGATAGCTATAGCCTTAGAATTCACCGCGGCTTCCGGGTAGGGAATCCCGCGGGAGTGGGCATTCCTATTGACATGCCAATTGATTGACATGCTAAACGACGGCGCACACAGCGCGTCAAGACTTCCCGAAGGAAGCTTGGGTCGGCTCGGCTCTATTTGGCGCCTGCGCACTGGCGCTGAATAGAGCCGACCCGAGCTCCTTTCGGGATGTCGTGACGCGCTGTGTGCGCCGTCGTTTAGCATGTCAATCAATTGGCATGTCAAAAGGAACGCCCACTCCCGTGGGATTCCCTACCCAGAAGCCGCGGTGAATTCTAAGGCTAAACGCTATCTACGGCGAAAAAAAAAAAAAAAAAGGTCAGTGTAATTTTATTTGCAGAACTGGGCTGGATGTAGTGTTAGAAATTTTTTATAGGGTGAACCTCCCCTTTAAGGCTGAAATAATTGTGTGTTAGGCAACATTTTGTAGCTTTTAGAATGAACTTGACTTCTCTGTGATTGATGCAGGGATCTGTTGAGAGGAAGTGATTAAGGGCCAAGAGTCCTAACTGATGGGGAATGGAAGTGTATAGGGAAGTGACATCTAACGAGACCCATGAGTAACTAGGTTCCAGTGTATATGGTTTTAACTGTTCTAATAAGTGGATACTGTCCCATTATACTGGTCTATGTATAATGAAAAAACAGTGATGATACTTTCCATGGTGGCGATGAGAGACCTGCCTGGAGGAGTAGTTTGATTCTTGTGAATTTTGGGTATGTGGTAGAAATGGGGACTACGGTAGAACTCCCCAATTAGAAAGGAGGCTCCAAATGTATCAATGGTACCACTGGAAAGGGTTACATTTTACATAGGAAGTAGTGTCAGCAAGTAGCCTGTATACCTCTGCAATGTATTTTTCATCTTGGGTGACAATACCTCCAACTCTATCTGCAGTTTCTATGATGATGTCACTGTTGTCCATACATTTTTTACAGTTTGGTGAGATGACTTAGAATATTGTGCATTCTATGGGGGAGTTGGCACAAAAGTCTGAATAGACCACTCTATAGAAGTCTATATAGTCTCTAAATGTGGGCCTTTTGCGCGACATGGATAAAAAAAACTGATTTGGGAGGTGAGCTCCAGCTGAGGTCACTGTAGGAGCTCTGATGGTAGAATGGCTCAAGGGTCTCGATAACTTCTGCCTCAAAATCAAAAATTGTGGGGTGGGAGGTAAGCGTTGTGCATTCATCATCCTCATGGTTAACAGGAAAGTAATTTTCTTTCGATGGCTTTATCTGGAAATACCTTTTTAAGGTTAGATTTCTGATAAACAGTATCTCACAAAAGTGAGAACAGCCCTCATATTTTTGTTAATTTCATTATATCTTTTCATGTGACAACACTGAAGAAATTAAACTTTGCTACAATGTAAAGTAGCGAGTGTACAGCTTGTAAAACAGTGTAAATTTGCAGTTTTCTCAAAATAACACACAGCCATTAATGTCTAAACCGCTGGCAACAAAAGTGAGTAGCTTCCCAAGTGAAAATGTCCAAACTGGGCCCAATTAGCCATTTTCCCTCCCGTGTCATGTGACTTTTTAGTGTCTTATACGCCGGAAAATATGGTAAATAGTTTTCAAAATGTTTTACAAATAAATATCTGAAAAGTGTCAATACTCAGTCAATACTTTGTAGAACCACCTTTTGCTGCAATTACAGCTGCAAGTCTGTCAACAGCCTTGCACATCTAGAGTGAAAATGTTGCCCATTCTTCTTTTAAAAATAGCTCAAGCTCTGTCAGATTGGATGGAGAGCGTCTGAACAGCAATTTTCATGTCTTGCCACAGATTCTCAATCGGATTTAGGTCTGGACTTTCACTGGGCCATTCTAACACATGAATATGCTTTGATCTAAACCATTCTATTGTAGCTTTGGCTGTATGTTTAGGGTCGTTGTCCTGCTGGAAGGCGAACCTCCGCCCCTGTCTCAAGTCTTTTTGCAGACCAACAGGTTTTCTTCTAAGAGTGACCTGTATTTGGCTCCATCCATCTTCCCATCAACTCTGACCAGCTTCCCTGTCCCTGCTGAAGAAAAGCATCCCCACAACATTATGCTACCACCACCAAGTTTCAGAGTGGAGATGGCGTGTTCAGGGTGATGTGCAGTGTTAGTTTTCCACTGCACACATTGTTTTGCTTTTAGGCCACAAAGTAAAATTTTGGTCTTATCTGACCAGAGCACTCTTTTCCACATTTGCGCTGTCCCCCACATGGCTTCTCACAAACTGCAAATGGGACTTCTTATGGCCTTCTTTCAACAATCGCTTTCTTCTTGCCACTCTTCTATAAAGCCCAGATTTGTGGAGTGCACGACTAATAGTTGTCCTGTGGACAGATTCTCTCACCTGGGCTGTGGATCTCTGCAGCTCCTCCAGAGTTACCATGGGCCTCTTGGCTGCTTCTCTGATTAATGCTCTTCTTGCCCCATTAGGTGGATGGCCATGTCTTGGTAGGTTTGCAGTTGTGCCATACCGTTTCCATTTTCGGATGATGGATTGAACAGTGCTCCGTGAGATGTTCAAAGCTTGGGATATTTTTTAAATAACCTAACCCTGCTTTAACCTTCTACACAACTTTATCCCTGACCTGTCTGGTGTGTTCCTTGGCATTTATGATGCCGTTTGTTCACTAAGGTTCTCTATCAAACCTCTGAGGGCTTCACAGAACAGCTGTATTTATACTGAGATTAAATTGCACACAGGTGGACTTTTCTAATTAGGCGACTTCTGAAGGCAATTGGTTCCACTAGATTTTAGCTAGGGGTATCAATGTAAATGGAGCTGAATACAAATGCACGCTACACTTTTCAGATATTTATAAAAATAAAATTGAAAACCATTTATAATTTTCCTTCCACTTCACAATTATGTGCCACTTTGTGTTGGTCTATCACATAAATCCCAATAAAATACATTTACCTTTTTGGTTGTAAAATGGCAAAATGTAGAACATTTACAAAGGGGTATGAATCCTTTTTAAGGCACTGTAAATACACGTGATATTTCAGTTTTTTCTTTTTAACCACTTGCTTACTGGGCACATATACCGTATTTATCGGCGTATACCGCGCACTATTTTGCCCTGAAAATCAGGGCAAAATCGTGGGTGCGCGATATACGCCGATACCCGCTTTCCCGCCATGAGTTTGAATACTGCGCCCGCATATAGCGAGCGCAGTACACTCGTGAATCTTCGGCCAGTCTCGGCGCCTCTTGTACTGACGTCCTGAGCGTACAGGACGTCAGTGCGAGAGGCGCCCGAGCCTGCCCGAAGATTCACGAGTGTACTGCGCTCGCTATATGCGGGCGCAGTATTCAAAGTCGTGGCGGGAAACGAGCGGGAGGACGCCGCCGAAGGACGCCGGACCCGCCGAAGATGGACACCGGACCCGCCGAAGATGGACACCGGACCCGCCGAAGATGGACACCGGACCCGCCGAAGATGGACGCCCGACCCGCCGAAGATGGACGCCCGACCCGCCGAAGACGGACGCCCGACCCGCCGAAGACGGACGCCCGACCCGCCGAAGACGGACGCCGGACCCGCCGAAGAGGACACCCGAAGCCGCAGAAGGACGCCGGACCCGACGAGGCCGCAGATGGACGCCGCGCAAGACATCAAAACTGTAAGTACAAAAAAACAAAAAATCTTTTTTTCCCACAGGATTGGGGGCCACTTTGGGGGTGCGCGGTATACGCCAGAGCGCGTTATACTGCGATAAATACGGTACCCACTTCCTGCCAGGCGAAATTTCAGCTTTCGGCACTGCGTCGCTTTAACTGACAATTGCGTGCTTGTTCGACGTGGCTCCAAAACAAAATTGACGTAATTTTTTCCCCACAAATAGAGCTTTCTTTTGGTGGTATTTGATCACCTCTGTGATTTTAATTTTTTGCTCTATAAACAAAAAAAAGCGCAAATTTTGAAAAAAAAAAAAATATATATTTTTTACTTTTTGCTATAATAAATATCCCATTTTTTTTATATTTTTTTTCCTCGGTTTAGGGCGATATGTATTCTTCTACATATTTTTGGTAAAAAAAAGAAAAAAATATAAAATAAATCGCAATAAGCGTATAGTGATTGGTTTGCGCAAAAGTTATAGCGCCTACAAAATAGGGGACAGAATTATGATTTTTTTTTTTACTAGTAATGGCGGTGATCTGCGATTTGTATAGGGACTGCGACATTATGGCGGACACATCGGACACTTTTGACACATTTTTGGGACCATTCACATTTATACAGCAATCAGTGCTATAAAAATGCACCGATTACTGTATAAATGTGACTGGCAGGAAAAAAGTTAACACTAGGGGGTGAGGAAGGGGTTAAATGTGTTCCCTACTAGTGATTCTAACTGTGGGGAAGGGGACTGACTGGGGGAGGTGACCAATCTGTGTCCCTATGTACAAGGGACACAACATCGGTCTCCTCTCCCTGACAGGACGTGGATCTGTGTGTTTACAGACACAGATCCACGTCCTTGTCTGTTTAACGGGCGATCGCGGGTACTTGGCAGACATCGCAGCCGCCAGGCACAAGCATCGGCACCTCAGTGACGTGGCGGGCGCGCTCGCGTGCCCCCCAGTGGCCGAAGGAGCCGAGGACGTCAATAGACGTCCTCCCGGCATTTGAGAGCCACCTTGTGGCCGTCTTTTGTCATAAGCTGGGGCTCCAAGTGGCTAATAAAGCCATAGATATTTCTAAAACTCTGTTTTCACTTTGTCATTATGGGGTAGTGAGTGTAGATTAATAAGAAAAAAAAAATAAGTTAAACATCTATAGTATAATCCTGTAACATAACAAAAATGAAAAAAGTGAAGGGGGTCCGATTAGTTAATGAATGCACTATATAAACAAACATTAATCGTATGGCGAGGATCACTTATTAGTTCATACCCACACTTTCATGCTATACTGCTTCGCCACATGAAGTGCCGCCTCAGCTACCGTGCCAGACGATGTCCTCAGCTGCCTCAATATCCACCGCCACACTTTTTATCATCAATTGATCTGTAAGTATGGGTGGATGGTTCTCTATTTTCCCTCCCTTCTTACGCAAGCCTGACTCATTGTTCGGTAGAATAATCTCTCTTTTTAGGCATCCAATATACATCATCTCCTGATGAGTGGCAATATAACCACGAAACGCGTTGAGCTTCAGACGTCACAGTTATGTTCAATCAATGCAGTTTTATATACTCTGTACCCACTGTTTTACTTACTATATTTGAATATTTTTTCAATGTGCAATATGTTAATATGAATTAATCGTAATGGATTATGAATTATGAACTACTGTGCCTTTCGTGTATTAATTGTGCAATATTCATTAAACTTAACATTATCAAACCTACACAGCTAATTTGTGCTTCCCAATTTGCATGCTTCATTTAAAGTCCCAACCTCTTTCTTTTGCGCCAATAGGGATGGAGGCAATCCAACATAACTGTTCTAGGCCTCATACAAAGTCCCAACCCTTTCCCATTCTTTTAACAATGGCTTTCTTCCTGCCACTATTCCAAGCCCAGATTTGTGGAGTGCATGACTAATATGTGTCCTGTGGACAGATTCTCTCACTTGAGCTGTGGATCTCTGAAGGTCCTCCAGAGTTACCTTGGCTGCTTCTCTGATTAATGCTCTACTTGCCCGGCCTGTCAGTGTAGGTGGACAGCCATGTCTTGGTAGGTTTGCAGTTATGCCATACTCTTTCCATTTTCGGATGATGGATTGAACAGTGCTCCGTGAGATGTTCAAAGCTTGGGATATTTTTTTTTTTTTATAACCTAACCCTGCTTTAACCTTCTACACAACTTTATCCCTGACCTGTCTGGTGTGTTCCTTGGCATTCATGATGCGGTTTGTTCACTAAGGTTCTCTAACCCACCTCTGAGGGCTTCACAGAAAAGCTGTGTTTATACAGAGATTAAATTACACACAGGTGGACTATTAACAAATTAGGTGATATGGTGATAGCAATTGGTTCCACTAGATTTTAGTTAGGGGTATCAGAGTAAAGGGGGCAAATGCACGCCACACTTTTCACAGATTTATTTGTAAAGAATTTTAAAAAAACATTTATCATTTTCCTTCCATTTCACAATTATTGCCACTTTGTGTTGGTCTATCACATAAAATCCCAATGAAATACATTTACCTTTTTGGTTGTAACATGACAAAACGTGGAACATTTCAAGACACTGTATACACATAAAAAAGAGGATATTTACTAAAACTGGTGCACTCAGAATCTAGCGCAGCTGTGCATAGAAAGCAATCAGTGTCTAGTGTGTATTATTGAAGTTAGTTATAAGCCATTTGGTTACTATGCACAGCTGCACCAGATTCTGTATGCACTAGTTTTAGTAAAACTCCCCCAAATATTTACAAATTAATGCTTTGACAATTTTAGATCAACAGCATTTATTACACTTGTTTACTCCCGAGCAGTCATCTTTCTTTAGCATGCATCCATATCCAGCAGGTGGCATTTTGTTCATGAAAGCAATATATAAATCCCTAAAGCTGCCAGTGTTGTAATGGGTTTAAGCAGCAGCTTCTCACTATGAGAATTTTGTGTACCGTACACTGCATTGCTTTATGAAGCATACCGTTTAGGAACTTTGAGCGCTGACAACTGTAGTTGAGTAATATGCTCAGCTGTAGTGCATGTTTGGCAGTGGTTATTGTGATTATATTGGTACAAATCTAAGGAAGAGCAATCTCATAGTGAATGCCAAGAAACTTTCAACCACCATCACTGCACATAAATTCCAGAGTTATTAGATTGCCAATCTGGACCTGGATGCAGTCAACAGTTTAGGATACCTTTAGACTGGATTCACACTACTGCAGTAAATAACCAGTTACCCCAACATGTGATAGTGTACAATGTTTGCATTTGGAATGACACCGCAACTCACTATGCTAAAGTGCCTGTGCTAGTTTTAGCTGCACAGGGGAGCACTCAAATGCATTAGCTGCCAGCACGCAATGCACATTAACGCAGATGTGTTAATGTAGAATTTCAGTTCTCAATTGACATTAAAATAGTTTGTCTGGGCCAAGTTGGCTGCCATGAACCATTTTCTATTACATTAATATGCTACTGCTATGTGCGCTGTATCATACTGCAGCAGCATTAGCTACAGGCAGTATTTCACAGCAGTACAGGGACTAAATCTTGTTTGCTGAGCATCAGATGTTCTATTTTCAAACAAGCATAATAAATGGATCATTCAATTTTATTGAAATTAAAATTCTCGGATTTCCAAAATCCTAATGTACAACTCCAATTGTTGGGGCGCTGTGTAAAATCTATACAAAAACAGAATGCAAAGATTAGCAAATCTCATAAACCCATTTGCTTTTAAAACATATCAAATGTTTAACCTCTTGCCGACCGCTCTACTTACATTTACGGTGGGGGCGGTGGCTCGTCTGCGCAGAATAAAGTACAGGTACGCGATTCTGCACTTCTGGGACTGGGGTGCACGCAGCCAGCAACCCCGCTACCTCTGTGATTGGACACAGCCGGAGCCAATCAGCGGGTCCGGCGATCATTCGGGAGAGAAGCAGAACGGTGGTCTGCCTATGTAAAAAGGGGGGTACTATTGCGCAAACCAATCACTAACTAAAATCTAAACAAGTAGCTGCCAACAAGAAAAGGTGTTCTCACACTAAAGAAGATTGACGAATAAATAATTGTGGTGCTTACTAAAACTACTTAACCACTTCAGCCCCGGACCATATTGCTGGTCAATGACCGGGCCACATTTTTGCGATTCAGCACTGCGTCGCTTTAACTGACAATTGCGCGGTTAATCATATGAGGGATCAACAACTCTTTATATTGTTTTAAAGAACTTTCTGTCCCATGGAACAAACATGTCCATGGGTCTTCTAGTATCTCTCTGTTTGCAATTTCTTTTATTAACCACTTAAGCCCCGGACCATTTTGATGCTAAATGCCCAGGCCAGGTTTTGCGTTTTGGCACTGCGTTGCTTTAACAGACAATTGCGCAGTCGTGCGACAAGCCTCCCAAACAAAATTGGCGTCTTTTTTTCCCCACAAATGGAGCTTTCTTTTGGTGGTATTTGATCACATCTGCGTTTTTTTGCGCTATAAACAAAAATAGAGCGACAATTTTGAAAAAGAAAAATTAAGATTTTTTACTTTTTGCTGTAAAAAATATCCCCCAAAATATATAAAAAAAAAACTACTTTTTTTCCTCAGTTTAGGCCGATACGTATTCTTCTACATATTTTTCGTTAAAAAAAACATAAAAAAGCGTTTGATTGGTTTGCGCAAAAGTTATAGTGTCTACAAAATAGGGCATAGTTTTATGGCATGTTTATTAATATATTTTTTTACTAGTAATGGCGGCGAACAGCAGTTTTATCGGTACTGCGACCTTATGGCGGACACATTTTTTGGACCATTGGCATTTTAATATCGATCAGTGCTATTAAAATGCATTGATTACTATAAAAATGCCACTGGCAGGGAAGGGTTTAACACTAGGGGGCGAGGAAGGGGTTAATTATGTTCCCTGTGTGTGTTCTAACTGAAGGGGGGGTGGGACTGACTTGGGGAAATTACAGATCGCTGTTCATACATTGTATGAACATACGATTAGGCATTTCTCCCCCTGACAGGACCGGGAGCTGTGCGTTTACACACACATCTCCCAGGTTTTCTCTCTTTAACGAGCGCCCGCCAGGCACGCGTGTCGGGACCAGAGGTGAGCGGGGGCGCACGCGCCCCAATTGGCTGAATCGCGAGATGACGTATAGCTATGTGATCTCGCGCAGCCGAGCCGACCTGCTGCCGTATAACTGCGGTGGCTGGTCGGCTAGTGGTTAATAATACCTAAAAATTAACCACTAATTGATTGAATATGAAAGATCACTGATAAAATCCAAGTGCCAAAACAGAATGTGCAAAAAATAGCAAATGCAAAAATAACCAATTTGTGAAAAAAATATTCAAATGTGCAAGTTCGCAAAATGACAATCATGACAAGAGGATTTCCAAATGACAGCGGAAAAATATGTGCAAAAATTCATTGTAATGAAGATAAAATAGTGGGAAAAAAAGAAGGCCTAGGGCGAACGCTAAGCTAAACTATGGAAATAATAATTCAGTGATAATAAAGTGTATAAAAGCAAAAATTCATTGTAATGAAGATAAAACAGTCCCATAAAAAGTGCACTACTTTCCGGTGATTGGTGATTTATTGGGAATATCCTGCGTCTTGACCAGCCAGTATTGGAGACATTAGAGAGGCTCATTGTATTGATCCTGGAGGTGAGAGGCTGAGGCAAACGATCTAACGTACAGTGGATGGTGGATAGTCTATGGATGGTGGCACGTGCACTTTTTGCTTGATGAACTTGGATCTTTCATTCCATTTTTAATTATTTATATTCATTTATTATTTGGGCTATTTAGTGCACTTTTTATGGGACTGTTTTATCCTCAATGTATTACAG
This sequence comes from Rana temporaria, assembly GCF_905171775.1. Taxonomy (NCBI): domain Eukaryota; kingdom Metazoa; phylum Chordata; class Amphibia; order Anura; family Ranidae; genus Rana; species Rana temporaria. The sequence goes on from NC_053495.1 coordinate 70,841,601, forward strand.
TCACGGCTATCTGGTAAGCAGGATACTACTCACTTGGTCACATCTGAAAATCAAGGTGTTCTTAGGAAGATTTGTATCACTTACTACTTTCTTGGCAATATCCTGGTTTATTTTGGGAAATAACCATTTACGGAACTTTATCATCACTTTCTTGGCAATTATCTTGTCATATCTTGGAAGTTAACCCTTCACAGATTTTCTTTTTGGAGTTAACCCTTCACAGACTTTTTTTGGACTCTGCGTTAGTCTTTCTTTTTAAACAATATTTAATATTTTTTGATTATTAACAATTTTTTGCTTGTATTTGAAGGTTTGTCATTATCACACAAGTCATGTCACTTATGTGATCAACTATTTAGCGTTGCACTTTTGATTTTGCATTTTATCTTGTTTCTTGTACTGAACTTAAGTACCAGCTGCTTTTATACACTTTATTATCACTGAATTTATTATTTTCATAATTTAGCGCAGCGTTAGTCCTATAGCTTCCTTTTTTTCACTGTTTTATCTTCATTACAATGAATTTTTGCACATCTTTTTCCACTGTCATTTGGAAATCATCTTGATTGTCATTTATCAAATTTGCACATTTGAATATTTTTTGCACAAATTATTTATTTTTACACTTGCTATTTCTTGCACTATTTGCACATACTGCAAAAGTGGTGAGTGTCTGCGCTGTGATTAAACTGATGGAGGATAGACAGACAACAGTGGTAGAGAAGGGAAGGGGGTGTTGGAATTGGGAAAATGGAGCGTGTTAAAATACAACAAAGAATAACCTAAAAGGTGGATCAATCTGGTCCGAACTGGACTGAGTGATAAAACACAAAATCAAGCAATGAATGTGTGAAGTGTGTGATATACCTGATGTATACTGCAAATGACTGTAGAATAAACCGTGGTGAGTGGAAGCTCAAATCAGTGAAAAACACAGTAAAGTGCAAACGTAATAAAGTGCAAAAGTGACTAAAAAAGGACGATGGGTTGGATACCAAAGTCCAATAGTTAGGAGAGTGCAACCCAATTCAGTCCACGGGTCATGCAACCCACACCATTAGGTGAAATAAGGGCTTACCTCCTCATTATCACTCACATATGAAATGGCTTGCTAGTACTTCAGCCTCTTGTTTGTTGAGTATCCTCTTGCCAGATCACAATATTTTGACCATACATGTAGAGGAAAGAAATGTATATATATTGTAGCAAGGGCCTCCTGCCACTCAAAGAGAAGAGGGGATGCTCTACCTAGCTCGCAAGGAGATTGCGAAGATGTGGATTACGCCTAGGGTACCAACGGGCACATTATGGGTGAAACAGGCCAATAACTTACTGATTCGTGAAAAACTAACATACCAACACAGGGGCGCTTCGAAAAAGTTTTATTCATTATGGCAGCCCTGGTTAGATGTTCCAGGATTGGGACCTCTTCAGCTAGTGAGGGACAGATTACTACAGGGATGATCACTCAAAACAAACGACGATAAATCAATATTGAATAGTGTAATTGTATTAACAGTGGGGTATGAGGAGTGAGAATACCACACTACCCTTTGCTACACTAGGTGGAGGATGGAAACATGTTGAGGACCACAGTCCTAGAGATAAAGATCCTTTCCTTCTTTTTTCTCTTTTCTCTTTCTTTCTTTCTTTCCCCCCCCTTTTTTCTTTTTTCTTCTCTTTCTTTCCCTATTTGGTTTTATCTTTCTACATCCGGAGTTAAAGAGTTACTATTGAAATACACAGTCAGACTGAACTAAAGTGGCAATGCCTTGTGTGATGAAGTAAGTTATACTATCATACCCATCCTTCTATAAGTCTGGAGTGTAGATATTGATTCGTTCATTTAATATTTGTCTTGGCATTACTTAAAGATTTGGATGTTTGCCACTGTGGGAGTACATTTATATACTCCCTTTACCATTCTGATGCACTTTCTATTGATCTGCCTGTGTATATATATATGTTTGTATTGATACAATAAACTTATTTTTGATTTAAAAAAAAAAAAAAAGAGAAGAGGGGAAGGATTTCTCAAAGATGCAATGGGTAAGTATACACTTACACAACTCACACTGTGTATAAAGGGAAGGTGCCTGTCTCCACGAGCGCCGAGCTCGTATCCTGATCTTCTCACTGTCAGCACTCAGCTCCTCGGATGTCCATGAAAGCGGCCGCTCATATCCGAGTAAGGGAGCAGAGAGGGGAGAGGAGAAGGAAGAGAGGAGGGGCGTATCGCGTGGGACTGCACAGCACAGTAAAACTTTTAATGAACCAGTAAAAAAGAAATAAAAAACTCACATTGAGCAGTATCAAAACGGTCGCATCTCCTACGAGCACCGCGCTCGTCTGCCGTCCGTTAGGTGTTGCTCACAATCAATGCTCTAGTGTCCCGACGCGTGTTCGTCACATCACGTGACTTCATCAGGGGAGTGCTGACAGTGAGAAGATCAGGATACGAGCTCGGCGCTCGTGGAGACAGGCACCTTCCCTTTATACACAGTGTGAGTTGTGTAAGTGTATACTTACCCATTGCATCTTTGAGAAATCCTTCCCCTCTTCTCTTTGAGTGGCAGGAGGCCCTTGCTACAATATATATACATTTCTTTCCTCTACATGTATGGTCAAAATATTGTGATCTGGCAAGAGGATACTCAACAAACAAGAGGCTGAAGTACTAGCAAGCCATTTCATATGTGAGTGATAATGAGGAGGTAAGCCCTTATTTCACCTAATGGTGTGGGTTGCATGACCCGTGGACTGAATTGGGTTGCACTCTCCTAACTATTGGACTTTGGTATCCAACCCATCGTCCTTTTTTAGTCACTTTTGCACTTTATTACGTTTGCACTTTACTGTGTTTTTCACTGATTTGAGCTTCCACTCACCACGGTTTATTCTACAGTCATTTGCAGTATACATCAGGTATATCACACACTTCACACATTCATTGCTTGATTTTGTGTTTTATCATTCAGTCCAGTTCGGACCAGATTGATCCACCTTTTAGGTTATTCTTTGTTGTATTTTAACACGCTCCATTTTCCCAATTCCAACACCCCCTTCCCTTCTCTACCACTGTTGTCTGTCTATCCTCCATCAGTTTAATCACAGCGCAGACACTCACCACTTTTGCATTCCTTCTTTGTCCTTCATTGGAAAGGCTTCCTTTTTGTTTGCTGCAGTGTCTACCCCCAATTTTACACCCCCTTTCCCTGGCCACTTCATTGTCCCCACATCCATCCATCACAGCGCAGGAGTACCACCCAGTTCCATATTTGCACATACTGTTATGGCACTTGGATTTTTATCAGTGATCTTTCACATTTAATCAATTAATGATTATTTACATTTTAGGTATTAATGGTTTTATTATAAGCTACAATTATTTATTCGTCGGTCTGCCTGTGTAAAGAAGGTAGATCGCCGTTCTGTCAGTAGGGAAGGTAGTTATCTTGTGTTTGTGCTAAGCAGGAACACGGATCTCTGCCTTCCCACAGCACAAGCACATCCCCCCCAGTTAGTAAACACTCCCTAGGCACACATTTAACCCTTTGATTGCTCCTGATGGTAACCCCTTCTCTGCCAGTGTCATAAATACAGTGACCGTGCATATTTTTAGCACTGATCACTGTGTTAGTGTCACTGGTCCCTAAAAAGTGTGACTTATTGTCCGATTTGTCCACCGCAATATTGCAGACCTGCTAGAAAAACACTACAACGTGCTGAGAAAAATAAAGTTCAATACTTAATGCGTCGACTTGATTCTGAGCATGCGTGAATTTTTGTCCGATGGACTTCCACACAGACGATCGTTTTTTTCCTATCGTTTTTTTATCCATAGGAAAAATTTAAAAACCTGTTCTATTTTTTTTTCCCGATGGAAAAAAAGACTGATGGGGCCCATACACGATCGGTTTGTCCAATGAAAACAGTCCATCGGTCTGTTTTCAACGGACGAACCAATTGTGTGTACAGGGCTTTAGAGAGTCGGAGTGTCCCAAAAGTAGATGGGCAGAGGTTCACCAATCTGTGTCTAAAAATTTTCAAACTATTTCAGAATAATGTTCCTCAACATAAAATTGAAAAGACTTTAATTATATCATCATCTATACTACATAACATTTTCAACAGATTCCAAGAATCTGGAGAAATATCTACACAAGGGACAAGGTACTACTAGATGCCTGTAATCTTTGGGCCCTCAGAAGGGAATGCATTAAAAACAGATATGAACAGGTGATGGAAATCATTGCATGGACTCACGAATACTTCCAAAAATCCCTGTCCATGAATGTAGTTTACTGTGCTAGCCAAAAATGAAAGGTAAAGCTCTATAATGCAAAGAAGACACCATATTTGAATATGATTCAGAATTGTTCTGTGGTCAGACAAATTGAAAATTGACATTTTGGCCACCATGGGTGCTGCATACCCCGGATTAAAGAGCAGAAGGACATTTCTGGCTTATCAGCGCTTATTTCGAAAGCCTGCATCTCTGATGGTATGGGGTGCATTAGTGCATATAGAATAGGCCGCTTGAACATCTGGTAGGGCAGTCCCAAAACTCCAGCAATGGGTCTCCTACGTTCCCAGGTTCACAGAATGTTGTTAAAAGAAGAGGGGATGCTACACCATAGTAAACATGGCCCTATCCCAACTTTTGAGACGTGCTGCTACCATTCATTTTTAAAATTACCTTATTTTTTTCTTAAAATTTTATATTTTCTCAGTTTTAACATTTGATGTGTTTTTTATTATCCATTGTGACTTAAATATGGGTTTATGCCTACGAGCACATAAGTTTTGCCATGTTGGCCTATGGTTATATGACTTTGTTTTTTCTTCTACTATCCCTTCATCTTCTGAGCAACCTCGCTGGAGGACCACCTCGATTCGTCGTGTACCACTCACGTCCTGAACTTGCCCCCCCTCTTGTAACTACCTCAACTGTGTATTGCACATTGCTCTCTGTCTCATCCCTACTACTGATGCCGCACCTTCCTACCCCGATACATATCTCTTGCGTCTGCCGGAGATCGGATGCCCATTTCCTCCTTGCCGGTCTGATCTACCACCCTCATACTCAGTATGATAGTATTGTTATTACCATGCATGTTTTACCTGTTTCTAAACTACAATGGCTGCATTGACTAGATTTGTGTCTTGGAATGTGAGGGGTTTAAACAACCCGGTTAAGCGCCTGGCCGTGCTCCGTACGGTCAAGCGGATAGCTGCTGATATTATTTGTCTGCAGGAGACTCACCTCCCCCCGACCTCCACGCCCCAATTTGCGGTAAGGCAATTTAGCCACCAATTTCATTCTACCTTCTCAGTGTACTCGAGGGGGGTGAGTATCCTGGTCAAGCAGGGCGCGCAGTTTACGGTCCTGAAAACACAAATTGACCCCGATGGGAGGTATATCTTTATCTTATGCTGTATACACGGTACTAAATGTATTTTGGCTGGAATATATATTCCTCCTCCGTTTTCATCTAGTATATTGAAGGTATTGACAGATTTCATGGCCCGCTTTACGGGAATACCTGTATTAGTGATCGGTGATTTTAATAACTGTCTGGATAATACTAGGGATAGAATTAGTCTGCACAAGGAGAAGTGGGAGTACGGGGAGGGAGCGGGCCCACTTCGTTTGCCCGCTTACTAGCGGAAATGGGCCTCACAGATGTCTGGAGGGCTCATAACCCGGAGGCCAGGGTTTACTCCTGTCAATCGGCCTCTATTGGTTGCCTGTCCAGAATTGACCTTGGTTTAGGGAATGATTTGCTCCTACCAATGTTAGAGTCCTCCCAGTACCACCCCAGGCAGGTCTCGGACCACTCCCCATTGTCAATAGACATCAGGTGTGGAGCCCGCAGGGGTAATACCCTTTGGAAGCTCAACCCCTTCTGGCTATCGCTTATTCCAGATCCAGACCCTATCCCGGAACTACTCACAAATTTCCTTGAACGAAATTTGAACACGGCAACATTGGACGTGGTATGGGATACGATTAAAGCCTTCCTCAGAGGCCAATTTATTAGGGAAATTTCCAAGGTCAAAACGTCCACAAAGAAGTGGGAGATGTCGGTGCTGGAGGAGGTAGGATCCTCTGAAGCCAGATATATAGCTGACCCCACGGACGATAATAGACGTTCGTGGCTAGCGACACAAACCTTACTTAAAGACCTATCCATGCAGTTAGCTGAAAATAAACATTTCTTCCTACAGCAGAGCCACTTTGAAGAGGGTGAAAACACAGGTCACATGTTAGCACTACTAGCTAGATCACAACAATCATCCTCTCACATTACGTCGATCACGAATCACGCGGGGACTCCGTGTCACTCAACTAAGGAAGTCATAGAGACCTTCAAACTTTTTTTTCAGGAAGTATATTCTTCCAAAGTTAACCCCACTCAGGCCGAGATTTACACGTTTCTGGACAAATACCCCATTCCATCTTTGTCTGCTTCGGATGTTGCCCTGCTCAATGCTCCTCTAACAGAGGAGGAATTACTAGAAGCACTAGCACACTCGAAAAATGGTCGAGCCCCGGGGGCTGACGGGTTACCATCTGAAGTGTACAAAAGATATGCTACCCAACTCCTCCCTACTCTTCTTAAAGTCTATAACCATGCACTTGAAACGGGTTTCCTTCCCCCATCCATGAATGAGGCCCTTGTGGTGGTCCTGTTGAAACCTGGTAAGGAACCCTTGTCACCGGATTCCTATAGGCCGATCTCACTTCTGACATGTGATGTCAAGCTGTTGGCCAGGGCTCTGGCTAGCAGGTTGGCTAAATGCATACAAAAAGTGATTCACAGAGATCAGTCGGGGTTTATCCCGACGAGGTCGACTTCGCAGAACTTGCGCAGACTTTTCTTAAACTTGCAAATCCCCCCGGACAATGTAGGAAATAGGGCGGTTCTATCGTTGGACGCCGCCAAGGCGTTCGACAGCGTAGAATGGCCCTATCTTTGGGAAGTCCTGAGTCGATTTGGGGTGGGATCCACATTTTTGAAGTGGGTTCAGCTGTTGTATAGTTCCCCGTCGGCGAGAATGCGCGTCAACGGGGAAGTATCGGAACCCTTCCATCTTGCTAGGGGCACCCGGCAGGGGTGCCCTTTGTCGCCCCTGTTGTTTGCCCTGGCTCTCGAACCACTGGCCATTCACATCAGGCATATGCAGGAAATAGTGGGGTTTCAGAGAGGACCTAGGAAAGATGTGGTCTCCCTTTATGCGGATGACACTCTAATATACTTGGGAGATACAGACGGCTCTTTAAAAAATGTTATGAACCTAATTGCTGGCTTCGGTCGGCTCTCGGGTTTCTCTATTAATTGGAATAAATCGGTTCTTATGCCCTTAGATCCCCTGCCGGGTCCATTGCCTGACTGCGCAAGGGACATTGCTGTGGTGGATGAATTTCGTTATTTGGGCATACAGGTCACACCACTCCCGCTTCAATACCTAGACAGGAATCTATCTCCATTACTACAAAAACTCCGCCTAAAATGCTCAGCCTGGAGGAAATTGCCACTGTCCGTGACTGGTAGAGTCAATTTAATTAAGATGGTATGGGCGCCTCAGCTCCTGTACATCTTTCACAACTCTCCAATTTTGATTACACATAGATGGTTTACTCGGATAGACTCTCAGTTTAGGGAACTAATCTGGGGGGGAAAAGTGGCTCGTATTAGTCTACACTCACTGCAGCTTACAAAAGATCAAGGGGGCCTTGCGGTCCCACACTCGAGGTTCTATTTTATAGCCTCACAGCTCCAGCATCTTGGTAATTGGGCTGTGGTTGATGACTCGGATCCGATTAGGTCATTGATAGTCCCAGTAGATTCGGCACTCCCGGCACTGGTGTATCTGGAGGCTGGTCTTACCCAGTTCCCTGATACTCTTCCCACGATAACTCTATTGAACACTCTATGGAAATATGTGAGAAACACTTTTAAACTTAAAGCGATCTGCCAGTTCACTCCAATTTGGAGAAATAAATATTTAGGAGAGCTCTTTACACTGAAGGGCTTCGGCCCATGGGAGAGGCTCGGGATACATTATGTTACCCAGTTGTTCTCTGGCACTGTCTTTAAAACTTTTGCGGCCATGAAAGAGGACTTTGGGTTACATAACACCCAATTCTATCAATACCTACAGTTGAGACACGCAGTACAGTGTGAGGGTAGACTCTCCCCACTGGTTGTGGTAGCGCACCCTCTGATGAGAGATGTGCTCTCCACGGAGGACAGGGCAGGTATGATTTCACGGGTATATGCAAGACTGCTCCAACACACTCATGATGCCAGTAAACTTCCCTGCAGACGTGGGTGGGAGCGTGACTTGGGACCTATAGATGGGGAAACCTGGGAGTTGTGTCTGACATCCGCCCCCTTAGTCTCAGTCTCTGCATCTCAAAGACTATCACATTTATATTTACTACATAGGGTGTACAGGACCCCAGCCAGGCTACACAAATGGGGCTTTAGGGACACCCCCTTGTGCCCAAAATGCACTGCACAAACTGGTGATCTGCTACACATGATGTGGAAGTGCCCCAAGTTATTCCGGTATTGGAAATTCGTTCTGGATACTATAGCTCAGGTGTTTCAGATACCAGTTATTACTGATCCAGTGGTTTGCCTCCTTGGTGCCTTGGAACTACCTGACCTCCCCCCAAATGGCCATACCGCAGTGCTAAGATTGCTTTATCTTGCCCGCAAAGAGATAGCTAAACTATGGATAACCCCTAGGGTACCAACAGGCACACAATGGGTGACACAGGTCAACAGTATTTTAATACGCGAAAAGTTAACATACCAACATCGGGGTGCATTAAAGAAATTTTATTCTATGTGGCAGCCATGGCTAGATGTGCCGGGACTAGGCCCCTTGCAGTTGGTGAGGGACAGATTATTGCAGGGATAAAATGCCTTTGTTTCAGGGTGTGGGAATGCGACTGCGCTGTGAATAGAGAGAGAGAGTGGGGCATGCTACACCACTCATTGGAGAACCCAAAGAGGTGCTGAGAACATAATGGTGGTCCACAGTTCTTTTTTCTTTTTCTTTTCCCCTCTTCTTCCTTATCTTTTTCTTCCTTTTTCTTTCTTTCTCACTCTTTTTCACTACCTGTCTCCCCTCCTCCCTTTTTTCTCAACCTTAGTTTGTGAAACTTTTTCTCACCCCCTGAGATTGCAGTCGGATGCTTCTGTGCACAGTCAGACTACATTCACCAGTGTAATAATGCATACTGCTTGTAGTATTGTAAAGTGTAACACTTTCTCATAACTGCCTTGTTTACGTTTATGTTGGCAGGCATGCCATTAGAGTACATTGGTATTAGACCGAAACTTGATATACGCTGATATAAGATTGTATCCTGACCCTTTTTGTTTTTTCCCTGTATACTGCAAATGATACTTACCTGTCTGTGTGCAACCATGTGATTGTATCTCTATTTTTCTACAATAAACTTGTTTTTGATTTAAAAAAAAAAATATGGGTTTATAGGATTTGCAAATCATAGCATTCTGTTTTTATGTAGATTTTACACAGCATCCCAACTGTTTTGGAATTAGGGTTGTAGAAGGCAGGGACTTGATAGTGTTGTACAGAAGAATAGGATGAGGTCACCTTACAACTTTAAAAATTTAATTTATTTACAATCAAGTAGAATAAAAAAATATATAAAAATAAGGAGGTATGCAAGTATTTTGCATAACTATGGTTTATGGTGCAGTCTGCAATTTGAATTATGCCGCGTACACACAGTTGGAATTTCCGACAAGAAAAGTTTGATGTGAGCTTTTGGTCGGAAATTCCAACAAAAATTTGAGAGCTGTTTCTCAATTTTTCCGACGGGAAATGTTCTTGTAGGAAATTCCTATCGTCTGTATGCAATTCCGACGTGCAAAAAAAACATGCATTGGAATCAATTCGACGCATGCTAGGAATCATAAAAAAAATAAATTCTTGGCTCGTTGTAGTGTTGTACGTCACCACGTTCTTGACGGTCGGAATTTTGTGTGACCGTGTGTGTGCAACACAAGTTTGAGCCAAAATTCAGTTGGAAAAAAATCCACGGTTTTCTTGTCAGAATTTCCGATCGTGTGTATGCGGCATTAGGCAATGTAAGCATCCTGAAAAAGAAAAAGTTAGTGACCACCAAATTAAGGCTTCTTGCGCCATGTTGCTGCTAATACAACTCAGGACAACCTGCCTTTGTAGGTGATCCAAAAAGCATACAAGGAATCTTACTTGTCTAGCAGCGAAGGTTTGGGGGTTGAGGCCCGAACCGATAGCCCCCAGGCCCACGGAAGGGAGCGAGGAGCTTGAGGGAGATAGCTTGTAGCTGGGGGAGGGAGAAAAGGGAGAGCACGGAGCCTCGTCCCCAAGGCACCCGTCTTGATTGGAGAAAGGCAAAGTCAGCTAAAGCCAGTCAGTGGGTGTTGGTTAGTGATGCAGCAGAAGGCAAAGGAAAAGGAGAGAGAGAGAGAGAAATTCTATTGAATGCAAATAAAAGATGTATCAGTGATCTAATCAAGCTTAGGAATTCACCATATTCATTCATATTTTCACAAATAAAAAAAATAAAAAAAAATTACATAAAAAGATCTACATAGGACAGTCAATACCTTCAATCTGCTTAATTTTAATCAGTTACTGGGATTGAATATTAAAAAAGTACCATACACGGGCCAGTCATTTAAAGAGAAGTGGGACCAAAGCTCTTTTGTCCCTACTTCTCCTCAGGATCCTTTTTTTTCTGCACTTCTGTGACCCATATTCAGTCGACAGCAGGCTAAAGCACACTGTTGGCTGACGTCACTTAACCGCTCCAGGCTCTGGCGAGATCCCAACTTTATTGTCGAGAACCACCCAGATGCCTGACCGGCAGCAGGCTCAGCTTTTCTGCACAGTCAAGAGCCTGAGCCAGCCGCTAGCGCCCGCCCCCCAGCCTAGAACTGAACTAAGCAATCAGTGGTCTTTGATCACTCAGTTCTTGGTAGAGAGGCGGCGGGGGGACAGATGCAGCATCGGACTGATGCTGCATCCATCTAGGTGAGCACACCTGTTTTTTTTTCCTGCACTTTTTTAAGTTAGGCCTGGGGAACTAGTGTAAACCATGCCCAGCCAATCTAAATACTCCTTGGCATTACACATGCATGTGTGGTCAGAATAATTCAGCTGTACGGTGGCTGCAGATCCTTTAATTTATAAACCTGTGCTAATTTTTCAACTTGGTGCCAAATATCCAGATTTTACATCAAAGTGTTAAACCTGGAAAAAAGGCAAAAGAAAGGTTTTAACATGCATGAATACTCAAACATCAATAATAAGAATAAAAAAAACATCACACAAAGTCGCGCCATTCTACCGACACAATGCCGGTGTTTTTTTTTTTTTGTCAGCACATACCTCTTAATCCCGATTTTCACCTCACGGCGATCCCGCGGGAGTGGGCGTTCCCAAGCACTGCCTGTGATTGACAGGCTTCCGAACGGCGCATACTGCGTGTCACAGGTTGCCGACAGAACCCGAGCGTCGGTGCGCAGGCGCCGTATAGAGCCGCACCGACGTTCGGGTTTTTTCGGCAACCTGTGACGCGCAGTATGCGCCGTTCGGAAGCCTGTCAATCACAGGCAGTGCTTGGGAACGCCCACTCCCGCGGGATCGCCGTGAGGTGAAAATCGGGATTAAGAGGTATGTGCTGACAAAAAAAAACAAAAAAACACTGGCATTGTGTCGGTAGAATGGCGCGACTTTGTGTGATGTCAAAAAATGTTTTAAAGGGTGAACCTCCGCTTTAAGACCCGGACCATTATGCAGGTTAAAGTGGAGGTTCACCCTAAAAGCAAGTATATACCATTCAATCCAGCATACTTCCAACATGTAGAGTATGCTGGGTTTTTTTCGGTTTACATACTGTAGTATAGGTATTCCCCCCCCCCCCCCGGCTTCCGGGTAGTTAATTTTCGCGGGAGTGGGCATTCCTATTCAGAGACTAAGTGATTGACGTATGACAAAAACACAATAGTTGCTCAGATGCTGCAGGTTTGGAAGAGGGTCAAAGATAAACATCTCCTCTCTTCGCCTACCCCGCCCCTTGCTTCATACCTTGGTGACCCCAGATTTTCAGCTGCCTTCCTTGATATGACCCCATTTAATGACTGGATTGCCAAGTACCTCACCACACTTAAATCATTCACCTCTAACTTGTAATTTCTCCCGTTCTCTTCCCTGCAGGCCAAACATGGTCTTTCCCGCTCTGATCTCCCTCAATACTCACAAATCCGAGTCTTTTTTGCAACATACTTCTCCACACATATCTCCCCCTAGCACCTTATTTGAACACGTCTGCCTTTCAAGCAATAGAGACAAAGGTTTAATATCAGTTTTTAGAACTATCTAAACTCCCTACTTCAACCAGAGAAATCTGGTCCAATGGTACGCTGGGAACTTGAACTTAATTGCTCCTTCCCGGCAGATCAGTGGCTGGATATGATTGAAAATCTTTGAAAGAGGAATCGTGCTGCAGCCTTTAGAGAGACCCCTCTAAATATTTTCACCAGGTGGTATATGACCCCTGCTAAAATCCACTCCTTCTACCCCAATGCCTCCCCGAACTGCTTCAGAGGTTGCCCAGAGGTGGGAAACTATTCCCACATCTTTTGGGACTGTCAATTATTGGAACCTATATGGTTCGCAGTAACAAATAGACTCGAGATCACCCTCAAGAAAAAAATCTCCCTTACCCCTCATATATGTTTATTATATGCCACGGTCCCAGATGTCCCCCCCCCCCCCCCCCTGTATCAGATTGATCCACTCTCTTATCAGCGCTGTACAATGGATGATTGCTTGCAACTGGAAATCACACAACCTTCCATGGCCCCAGGTTGTTTCTAGAATGGAATCCATCAAACTTTCAGAAAGAATTCACCACACTTTATATGATAGCATGCATATTTTCTCTAATAAATGGCTCTACTGGTCTATGCCTTCCTTATAACCTTCCCAATCTCCTATCCTCCAACAATATAGCACTTGGTCTATCTGCCTTCTCCCACTTATCCAATTGATTCTGAGCGCAATATCCTAATATAATTTGTTTTTAGCCTATGTCTTTTTTATATTGATGTACACAGGTAATTACCTTCCCTCCTTGTATGCTCCTTATACCATTACTCCTTTATCATTGACTCCCCTATTTTATAGTCCATGTTCTTGTTTCCTAACTCAATGCACTATATTGTACTGTTTTATTACCTGTCTTCCAAATAAAACTTTTTTGAAAACAAAAAAATAATAATGCTATGGGGCTGGTGTGAAATTTTTTTCAGGGCTGATTTTTATTCCCAATCCGGCCCTGCATATGGCCCACCGCAGTGTCGCCATTTAGGAGCCAGTTTTTTGCCTCAGACTTGCAGGGGCTGTAATGTGAATAAGAGGGGGGGGGGGGAGCAGAGCTGCAGTGGCTGTAATGTGAATAGGGGGAGGGGGACAGAGCTGCAGGGGCTGTAATGTGAATGGGGTGGGGGACAGAGGTGCAGGGGCTGTAATGTGAATAGGGAGGAAGGGGACAGAGCAGCAAGGGCTGTAATTCAAATGGGGAGGGGGTAGAGCTGCAGGGGCTGTAATGTAAATGGGGGGGGGGGGGGGCGGGGCGGCAATGTAATTGGGGGGTAAAGCTGCAGGGGCTGTAATGTGAATGGGGGGGCACAGAGCTACAGGGATTGTAATGTGAATGGGTGGGTCAGAGCTGCAGGGGCTGTAATGTGAATGGGGAGCAGAGCTGCAGGGGCTGCAATGTAAATGGGGCAGAGCTGCAGGGGCAGTAATGTTAATGGGGGAAAACAGCAGCAGGGGCTGTAATGTAAATTGGGGAGAGACTGTAATGTGAATGGGAGACAGAGCTGCAAGGGCTGTAATGTGAATATGTGTGTGGGGGGGGGGGGCAGAGTGTCAGGGGCTCCCCCATTCACAATACAGCCCCTTCATCTCTGCCCCCCCCCATTCACATTACAGTCCCTGCAGCTCTTCCCCCCCTTATTCACATTACAGCCCCTGTAGCTCTGCCCCCCCCCCCCATTTACATTACAGCAAGGGCTGTAATGCAAATGGGGGGTAGAGCTGCAGGGGCTGTAATGTAAATGGGGGGGGGGGGCAGAGCTGCATGGACTGTAATGTGAATTGGGGAATATAGCTTGAAGGGACTGTAATGTGAATGGGGGGGGGGGGGGACAGAGCTGCAGGGGCTGTAATGTGAATGGGGGGAACAGAGCTGCAGGGACTGTAATGTGAATGGGGGGGGGGGGGGGTAGAGCTACAGGGACTGAATTATGAATGAGGGGGAAAAAAAGCTGCAGGGGCTGTAATGTGAATGGGTGGGAGGAGCTGCAGGGGCTGCATTGTGATTGGGAGGACAGAATTGCAGGGGCTGTATTGTGATTGGGAGGACAGAGCTGAAAGGGCTGTACTGTAAATGGGGGACAGACTTGCAAGAGCTGTAATGTGAATAAGGGGGAGCAGAGCTGCAGGGACTGTAATGTGAATAACGGGGGGGGGGGGGGCAGAGCTGCAGAGGCTGTAATGTGAATAGGGGTCCGGAGCTGCAGGGGCTGTAATGTGAATGGGGGGGGGGAGCTGCAGGGGCTGCAATGTGAATGGGCGGCGAGCTGCAGGGGCTGTAATGTAAATGGGGGGGGGGAGCTAAAGGGGCTGTAATTTAAATTTGGGGGGGGGGGGAGCTGCAGGGGCTGTAAAGTGAATGGCGGGGACAGACTTTCAGGAGCTGTAATTTGAATGGGGGGGGGGGGGGTCGGGACAGAGCCGTTTTACTCACGCTCTCTGCTCCGTGCCCAAGCAAGGTAGGAGAGTGATGGGGCAGAGTGTCAGGGGCTGTATTGTGAACGGGGGGAGCTGCAATGTGAATTTGGGGGGGGGGGGGGCTGAAATGTGAATGGGGGGACAGACTTGCAGGAGCTGTAATGCGAATAAGGGGAGCAGAGCTGCAGGGACTGTAATGTGAATAAGGGTGGCAGAGCTGCAGGGGCTGTAATGTGAATGGGGTGGGAGGAGCTGCATTGTGATTGGGAGGACAGAACTGCAGGGGCTGTATTGTGATTGGGAGGACAGAGCTGAAAGGGCTGTACTGTAAATAGGGGACAGACTTACAAGAGCTGTAATGTGAATAAGGGGGGAGCAGAGCTACAGGGACTGTAATGTGAATGAGGGGAAAAAAAGCTGCAGGGGCTGTAATGTGAATGGGTGGGAGAAGCTGCAGGGGCTGTATTGTGATTGGGAGGACAGAGCTGAAAGGGCTGTAATGTAAATGGGGGACAAACTTGCAAGAGCTGTAATGTGAATAAGGGGGGAGCAGAGCTGCAGGGACTGTAATGTGAACAGGGGGGGGGGCAGAGCTGCAGGGGCTGTAATGTGAATAGGGGTCCGGAGCTGCAGGGGCTGTAATGTAAATGGGGGGGGGAGCTGCAGGGGCTGTAAAGTGAATGGCGGGGACAGACTTTCAGGAATTGTAATTTGAATGGGGGGGGGGGGGGCACAGAGCTGTTTTACTCACGCTCTCTGCTCCGTGCCCAAGCAAGGTAGGAGAGTGATGGGGCAGAGTGTCAGGGGCTGTAATGTGAACGGGGGGGGAGAGCTGCAATGTGAATTGGGGGGGGGGCTGCAATGTGAATGGGGGGACAGACTTGCAGGGGCTGTAATGTTAATAAGGGGAGCAGAGCTGCAGGGACTGTAATGCGAATAAGGGGGGGCAGAGCTGCAGGGGCTGTAATGTGAATGGGGTGGGGGGACAGAGCTGCAAGGGCTGTAACGTGAATGAGGGGTGGGGGAACAGAGCTGCAGGGGCTGTAACGTGAATAGGGGGGAAGGGGACAGAGCAGCAAGGGCTGTAATGCAAATGGGGGGGCAGAGCTGCAGGGGCTGTAATGTAAATGGGGGGGGGCAAAGCTCCAATGTGATTGGGGGGTAGTGCTACAGGGCTGTTATGTGAATGGGGGGGGGGGACAGAGCTGCAGGGACTGTAACGTGAATAAGGGGGGGCAGAGCTGCAGGGACTGTAATGCGAAGGGGGGGCAGAGCTGCAGGGGCTGTAATGTGAATGGGGTGGGGGGACAGAGCTGCAAGGGCTGTAACGTGAATGAGGGGTGGGGCAACAGAGCTGCAGGGGCTGTAATGTGAGTGGGGGGTGAGGGGACAGAGCTGCAGGGGCTGTAACGTGAATAGGGGGGAGGGGACGGAGCAGCAAGGGCTGTAATGCAAATGGGGGGGCAGAGCTGCCGGGGCTGTAATGTAAATGGGGGGGGCAAAGCTGCAATGTGATTGGGGGGTAGTGCTGCAGGGGCTGTAATGTGAATGTGGGGGGAACAGAGCTGCCAGAGACTGTAATGTGAATGGGGGGGGGGGGGGGCACAGAGCTACAGGGACTGTAATGCGAATGGGTGAATGGGGGGGGGGGGGAGTCAGAGCTGCAGGGACTGTAATGTGAATGGGGGGCAGAGCTGCAAAGGCTGTAATGTGAATGTGGGGGGGGGGCAGAGCTGCAAGAGCTGTAATGTGAATGGGGTGGGGGGGGCAGAGCTGCAAGGGCTGTAATGAAAATGGGGGGGCAGAGCTGCAGGGGCTGTACTGTAAATGGTGGGGCAGAGCTGCAATGTGATTTAGTTAATAAGGGAAAACTGCAGCATGGGCTGTAATGTAAATGGGTGGAGGGACTGTAATGTGAATGGGGGACAGAGCTGCAGGGGCTGTAATGTGAATGTGGGGGGGGGGGGGCAGAGCTGCAAGAGCTGTAATGTGAATGGGGTGGGGGGGGGCAGAGCTGCAAGGGCTGTAATGAAAATGGGGGGGCAGAGCTGCAGGGGCTGTACTGTAAATGGTGGGGCAGAGCTGCAATGTGATTGGGGGGGCAGAGCTGCAGGGACTAATGTGAATGGGTGGGGGGACAAAGCTGCAGGGGCTGTAATGTGAATAGTGAGGAGAACAGAGCTCCTCCACCCCATTCACATTACAGCCCCTGCAGCTCTGCCCCCCACCTTATTCACATTACAGCAAGTCTGTCCCCCATTCACATTACAGCTCCCCCCCATTCACATTACAGCTCCTGCCGCTCTGCCCCATCACTCTCCTACCTTGCTTGGACATGGAGCAGAGTGCGCAAGCAAGAAAGCTCTGTCCCCCTATGCACATTACAGCCCCTGCAGCTCTGCCCCCCCCTATTTACGTCACAGGCCCCGCCTACCGCATATGTACTGCGTCAGGCCGGCTCTATTGCACAAAGCGATGCACCTGTACGCCGTTGTGGCAATACTGGGGGGCGTGCCACCAGAGGCGCAATCGCGCACTGATTGGACGCAGGGTATGCCAATCAGCGGGTCCTGTAGACACGATGTTCGATGGCCACCTGTGATCGTTCCTGGAAGAAGCAGAACGGGGATGTAAACAAGGCAGATCACCATTCTGACAGGGAGGTTTTGTGCTAAGCAGGAACACCAATCTCTGTCTTCACCCAGTTAGAGCAACACGCCCCCCCCCCCCCAGTTAGCAAGCACTCCCTAGGAACACATTTAACTCTTTGATCGCCCCTATGTTAACTCCCTGCCAGTGATATTAGTACAGTAACAGTGCATATTTTTAGCATTAGAAATTATTACACTGTATTAGTGTCACTGGTCCTCAAAAAAAGTGTCAGAAGTGTCAGTTAGATGTCCGATTCATTCACCACAATGTTGCAGTCCTGCTAAAAATCATCGATCGTCACCATTACTGGAAAAAAAATCCCCAAAAATATCCTATTGTTTGTAGACGTTATAACCAATCAATATATTCTTATTATTTTTATTTTTCAAAGGTAAAAAAAATCCTATGGAATACATATTGTCTTAAATTGAAAAAGAAATTGTATTTTTTCATTTTTTTAACAGCCTCGACCAGGGGGCGGTCCCTCCGGTCATAACCCCTCACCCTGCAGCATGCAGCTCAGTTCGTCAAAAAGCAGTACAAACTTAAAAAGGAGGGGTGGGTGCTGTGTCCGTCCATGGACGACAGAAAGGGATTTTACGGCGAGTACAAAAAAATCCTATTTTCTCTTATCGTCCATGGACGGACACAGCTCCTTAAATCTGGACATGTAGGACGTCCCCAAGCAGTGTCAGAAAAATGAGGGGTGGGAACAGTAATCAAAAGAAGACTTAACTTCACCCCAAACAAACAGAGCTCCTCAACGGAGGAGTTGCAACCTCAAACAGTCGCCTGCAAAACCTTGCGACCAAAGGAAGCATCCGAAGATGCACTCACATCAACCTTGTAAAACTTTGAAAAAGTGTGAACAGACGACCAGGTCGCCGCCTTACACACCTGTAAGACAGATGCTTGATGTCGGAAAGCCCAGGAAGCACCAATTGCCCTGGTCCAATGCGCCGTGACAGGAAAGGGAGGCGCCCACCCCTTAGGGGCACAGGCCTGGATGACGGTCTGCCTGATCCACCTAGAAATGGTGGCAGACGAGACCACCAGGCCCTTCTGTGGACCAGACACCGACACAAACAGTAAATCAGATCTCCGGGACGGAGTCGTATCCGACAGGTACACCCGTACCACGTCCAAAGTATGTAGCGCAACCTCCTTGGGATGCGACGGCCGAGGACACAAGGATGGAAGTACAATGTCCTTGTTTAGGTGAAAAGCCCAAACTACCTTATAAAGCAGGGGTGCCCAACCTTTTGAAGAGCGAGGGCCACTTAAGCAACTTGGTAACCAGTCAAACCAGTCACGGGCCACAATCAGCGGCGCAGACGGACGACAGGTCACGGCTACTCTATAGGCCCTCAGATCCACCCAGATGGAAGGGGACAAATGTTTTTCGGATTGGAGGTAGACGGGCGTAAACGGACATCTGTAGAGGTGAATTGAGGGTCCCATTCGGGTCGGGCTGATCGTGTGAAAAGGGCCTAAGACTGCTTTCACACTGATGTGCTGCGTGTTTATCCTGCGTGCTAGCTGAACTTTGCCATAGACTCCGCCTGTGGCAAAAGCTGGCGCTGTAGAGGAAGCATCAGCTTATGGGGCTCTGCTCCGCAGTCGATTTCTTCCTCTACCACCATGCTTCATATCACAACACTGATGCTGCGGTATGGCGGGTCGGCAACCTGCGATCTTTGCATGCCAACACGCCATTCCAGAGCAGGAGGTCGCGAGCCACATCAGAGGGCTCCGCGGGCCACCAGTTATAAAAGGAAAGAGGGCTACTGCATTATTCTTATGGAGGACCAAGTAAGGTGACTTGCAAGACAAGGCCACCAATTCTGAAACCCTTCTGACCGATGTAATGGCAACTAGAAAAGCAACTTTCTGAGAAAGCGTTAAAAGAGGAATCTCCCTGATGTTCTCAAAGGGAGGTTCCTTAAGTACCGAGAGCACCAGATTCAAGTCCCACGGAGGAAGCGGTGGTCTAAATCGGGGGAATCACGTGTCGGACCCCTGTACATATGTACTAACCAGAGAGTGAGCTGCCAGGGGCCGTTGGAAGAAGACAGCCAAGGCTGAAATCTGCCCCTTAATAGTGCTTAAGGCAAGTTTCTGATCCACTCCGTGCTGTAAGAACAGCAGGATCCAAGAAACCGAATAGTGCTGTGGGCGCCAAGCCATCTCTTCACACATAGAGATGTATGCCTTCCAGGTGCGATGGTAGATCTTCCAGGAAGAAGATTTCAGGGCCCTCAACATGGTGGAGATCACCGAATCCGACAGACCACGGTCCCTTAGTACCTGGCTTTCATTAAAGCCAGCGACTGTAAAGCAGGATGAAGTATTGGACCTTGAGACAAAAGGTCCTCCCGCATTGGCAGACGCCAAGGAGCGCCTGCTACCAGCCTCACGAGGTCGGTGTACCATGGACGCCGGTGCCAGTCTGGGGCGATTAGAATCACTGGCAACCCCTCGGCCTCCACTCTGCAGAGCAGACCAGGAAACAATTTCATTGAGGGAAAGGCATAAATTAGCCGATACTGACCCCATGGAGCCACCAACGCGTCTGCCCAGGGATCCCTGGACCTGGCCACAAACCTTGACACCTTGCGATTGAGTCGAGAGGCCAGGAGATCTACATCTGGTGTGCCCCATTTCTGACAAAGGAGTTGAAAAACTTCCGGGTGCAACGACCATTCCCCTTGGTCCAGCATCTGGCGACTCAGATAGTCCGCCCGAAATGTAAACAGCCGATATAGCCGGTACGCTCCTTTAGGCCCATCTTAGAATGTGAACGACGCTTCGGCTGAGCTCCTTGTTCCTCCCTGGTGGTTAACATAAGCCACCACCGTGGCGTTATCCAACTGGATCCTGACGGGACGCCCTTGAAGTCTCTGCGACCACTTGGAGAGGCACAGTCTGATCGCTCGAAACTCAAGGACATTGATCGGTAGGAGAGATTCTTCCAGAGTCCCTGGGCCGACTGAACCCCCCAGACTCCCCCCCCAACTGGTCAGGCTGGCGTCCATCATGATTACAGTCCAGTGGAAAGGAAGGAAAGACTTCCCGGACTGAAGTCCAGGGGATGTCAGCCACTAAGTCAAAGAGGCCCTGACTAGGCGACTTACCTAAATTTGAAGATCCAGAGACAATGAGGACTCTCATACAGAAACAACCATTTGCGGATGTTAAAGACCTCACAATTTCTCTGCAGGGAGAAAAACTCTCGCCTCTGATGAGTCCAGAATCAGCCCCAGGTATTCTAGGCACTGAGTCAGAACCAACATCGATCTCTGGAGGTTCAATATCCATCCAAAGTCTTGAAGAGTCTGACTGGCTATAGACACGTCCTCCTCTAATTCTGAGCTGGAAGCAGCTCTCAGAAGAAGATCGTCTAAGTAACCTACGACGGCAACGCCTCGCTGTCTCAGCAAATCTAGAATCGGAGGGAGCACCTTGGTGAAAACTCTTGGTGCTGATGCTAGGCCAAAGGGGAGAGCCACAGTCAGGGCAGTCCTACGAGACGGTAGGAGAGGAAGATTTGAGGGAAACAATCTGTTTGGTGGACAAAAAAGAAACTCGATCTTGTACCCTGAAGAGACCACTTCTCAAACCCACTGGTCAGAAAGCAGGAAGGTCCAGCGAGCTGTGAACCTGCGAAGACGTCCCCCCACCCAAGTATCGTGTGGGGCAAAACTTCATGCGGAAGCCGATTTGTTTGCGGGCTTGGATTGCTTGCGCACCCAGGGACGCTTCTGTCCCCCAGTTGAGCCTTTATCGGCTTGGGCCCTGACTGATGAAAATACAGATTTTGTGCGGGGAAGGAAGGCCCCGGCTTACGGGGCGGCCCTTTACCCTTGGAGGACTGAGGTAGAAGTGTGCTCTTACCTCCAGTGACATCCTTAATAATGTCGTCCAGTGAAGCACCAAAGAGCCTCCCACCTTTGAAAGGCAAATCTGTCAGAGCTTTCTTAGAAGCTTGGTCAGCGGACCAGCATTTCAGCCATATCAGGCGGTGCAAGATCACCACGGATACAGAGGCCCAGGAGATTAAAGGCGTCGCATCCAGGATTGCATCACATACGTACACCAGACCCTGCACCTGCTGGTCGGCCAGTGTCACAATTTCCTGTGGGAGCTGATGCTCCACCACTGCCTGGTGAAAGAGTTTAGCCCATTCAGTGGAGTGTCTGAGACACCAAAGTCACAGCCACTAACGGCCGCAACGCTGACCCCAGCATGGCGAACACAGTCTGAGTCACCGCTTCGGATGTCCTATATATATATATATATATATATATATATATATATATACACACACACATATACATATATACACACATCATATAGCATATGAATGTGTATATATATATATATATATATATATATATATATATATATATATATATATATATATATATATATATATATATATATATATATATATATATTATTCTACCTGCATTAAAATGCTATTATTAAAGTCATTTTTAAATCATTTGTAATTTATTAGTAAAAAAAAAAAAAAAATTGTAAACCCTAAAATATGGTTTTACCCATGGACTGTTCTATTACAGTTATACAGGGTTTATATTTGTATACTTTATTAAAAAAAAAATAATAAAAATGGTTATAAATGTATTTTTCATTTATATGAATGGTGTATAGCTGCATTACATATGTGGGATTCCATTTATTTACTATACGCCATTCACATTTAAATAGGCACATGTATGATCTTTAAATATTGATAAAAATAATGTTTTTTAATAATTAGGTTAATGTATATTGTTTGGTGGGAATGTAACTTTATTATTTTATGTGGTGTATAATGTGTGCTGATCGTGTTCAACTTTTGTATTTTTCACTTCCTCATACTGTAATCCTGGTACATCACGCGAGATTACAGTGAGAGGAGCCGTTCTCAGGAGTTCCCGGTGTTTGTAGATCGCTTCTCATTTCAACATATGGTCAAACATAAACACTTAATTTGTATGCAATCGGGCAGGCCCTTGCACTACAAGGTTGAAGGTAAATCTAAAGAAAATTGAATAAGAAAATTGTATGGTGTATGGCCCGCCTATTGCAACTCATAAATGGATCAGAGAGAAAGTGACCCAATTCCCTCAGCCGCACATGTGGATGAGGGAATCCTCCCGCTAAGCTATTGTGTTCTGACAACAGGGAGACTCCCCCAGAGTACACTGATCAACATTGCAGGCTATAGCCTTTACAACTAGGATAGATGTAAATCTCAATGTAAATCATCACTTCTACCAGAAATTATGGTGTTTTGTGTAGTTAAAGTGGTTGTAAAGGCACAAGGTTTTTTACCTTCTCGATCCAGCGATGTCCACGAGACCCATGCCTCTCCTGGGACTCGCACCCTTGATTGGCTTTTGGCAGCAGCGAGAGCCATTGGCTTGCGCTGCTCTCAATTATCGCCAGCGATATCAGGAAATGGAGGGGGCAGGGCCGAGCCACGGCTCTGTGTGTGAGTGAAAACACAGAGCAGTAGTGTGCCTGCTTGCATGCCCCCACAGCAAGTTGCGGAGAACCAGCATCTGACCAGAGAAGAGGAGTATGCGGGGTGCTCCGTGCAAAACTATGACACAGAGCAGGCAAGTATAACATGTTTGTTTCTGGGGTTTATTTTTTTAAACAAGGCTGTAATGTCGCTTTAAAGTTAAACCACAGGCACTAAACAATAAAAATTAGGAATACACACCTTCTCAAAATAAGGCCCGCTGTCTGCGGCTCCCATCTCTTTGGAATTGGGCAGACGGAAACTGGACCGGTCCTTCCGCATCATGTCATTAAAGTCCCCGAGATTAACTCCCCTCTTGTCTGCCTCAAACTTCTTTTCTGGAAGGACACCTGTGGGTAAAGCAAAATAATATATATTTTATACTTCATAAAATCTATTTCTTGAAGTCCACCGAGACACACAAGAATCTAGCAATTCTTAGACATTTCGTTTTTTTTTACTGCATACACAGATTGGGACACAGGATAGTATCCTGAAACAGGGGGACATCTAAAAGCAGTTTAATATAGGGGTGGACAACAGGAAACAAAAGGCTACCAGGCTCACAAGGCACAAATTGACAAGTTAACAAGGGTGGCACAAGAAAGTCTACAACCGCACCTGAAGGAGTTTATGACCAAAGCAGACATCAGCTAAAGCTTGAACCACCAACTGGCAAAACTTTAAAATGTGTGAATAGGTAGCAGCCTTTCGAATCTGAGCAGCAGATGCCCGATGCCGATAAGCCCATGAAGCACTAACTGACATAGGTAAATGCGCTTTGACTGGAAAGGGGGAAACCCTGCCCTGAGGTCATAAGCTTAAATGACGAACTGATACATACAGGGGGTGGTATAGAAAAGACTCTCTCCCCCTTACAATAATAAAATGTTGTTGCTTTGTAGCCTGAAAGAAAGACAGACAACATTTTTGTTTTATCCAGTTGTATTTACTTAGAGCAACTTATAACATCCAAGTACATTTTTTTGAAAAATGTTCACCCCCACCCCCTCCTAAAAAAAATAATCTCAATGGCACACAAAGCAATAGACTTTTAACTGATCAGCTATATTAATTTTGATTATTTGGGCATGAAAATAGCTTTCCTGGAGCATTTCAGTCCCTGGTAGTGCAACTGAACCAACAATCAACTATGAGTGGCAAGGTATGGTGAAAAGATCTCCGGGATAAAGTAGAAGCACAGTGAAGTATACAGGGAGTGCAGAATTATTAGGCAAATGAGTATTTTGACCACATCATCCTCTTTATGCATGTTGTCTTACTCCAAGCTGTATAGGCTCGAAAGCCTACTACCAATTAAGCATATTAGGTGATGTGCATCTCTGTAATGAGAAGGTGTGTGGTCTAATGACATCAACACCCTATATCAGGTGTGCATAATTATTAGGCAACTTCCTTTCCTTTGGCAAAATGGGTCAAAAGAAGGACTTGACAGGCTCAGAAAAGTCAAAAATAGTGAGATATCTTGCAGAGGGATGCAGCACTCTTAAAATTGCAAAGCTTCTGAAGCGTGATCATCGAACAATCAAGCGTTTCATTCAAAATAGTCAACAGGGTCGCAAGAAGCGTGTGGAAAAACCAAGGCGCAAAATAACTGCCCATGAACTGAGAAAAGTCAAGCGTGCAGCTGCCAAGATGCCACTTGCCACCAGTTTGGCCATATTTCAGAGCTGCAACATCACTGGAGTGCCCAAAAGCACAAGGTGTGCAATACTCAGAGACATGGCCAAGGTAAGAAAGGCTGAAAGACGACCACCACTGAACAAGACACACAAGCTGAAACGTCAAGACTGGGCCAAGAAATATCTCAAGACTGATTTTTCTAAGGTTTTATGGACTGATGAAATGAGAGTGAGTCTTGATGGGCCAGATGGATGGGCCCGTGGCTGGATTGGTAAAGGGCAGAGAGCTCCAGTCCGACTCAGACGCCAGCAAGGTGGAGGTGGAGTACTGGTTTGGGCTGGTATCATCAAAGATGAGCTTGTAGGGCCTTTTCGGGTTGAGGATGGAGTCAA
This sequence comes from Rana temporaria, assembly GCF_905171775.1. Classification (NCBI taxonomy): domain Eukaryota; kingdom Metazoa; phylum Chordata; class Amphibia; order Anura; family Ranidae; genus Rana; species Rana temporaria. The sequence goes on from NC_053495.1 coordinate 70,866,660, forward strand.
GCTCAACTCCCAGTCCTACTGCCAGTTTCTGGAAGACACCTTCTTCAGTGCTCCACCATTATTATTTTTCACCATTTATCTACACATCATGGACTCACATTTTTTTGTTTATATTTATGTGTGTTTAACATAGACATTACTGTCCTTTCACCAGTTATTTCTCAGCACTGCATTTTTTGGATTTTTTGTTTGTATTTCTTTCCTTTTTCACTGGATTGTATGTAGCTGCTTGTTTACCCCGATAGCGCAGATTTATTTTTTATTTTTTTATTTTTTCACCTCTCTGAACAGTGTCTGGGAGGCTGCGGTTGCTGCTGCACACATTGTTGATGGTGAACAGATCAAAACACTGACAGAATCCATGGATGGCAGGCTTTTGAGTGTCCTTGCAAAGAAAGGTGGCTATATTGGTCACTGATTTGTTTTTGTTTTGTTTTTGAATGTCAGAAATGTATATTTGTGAATGTTGAGATGTTATATTGGTTTCACTGGTAAAAATAAATAATTGAAATGGGTATATATTTGTTTTTTGTTAAGTTGCCTAATAATTATGCACAGTAATAGTCACCTGCACACACGGATATCCCCCTAAAATAGCTAAAACTAAAAACAAACTAAAAACTACTTCCAAAAATATTCAGCTTTGATATTAATGAGTTTTTGGGGTTCATTGAGAACATGGTTGTTGTTCAATAATAAAATTAATCCTCAAAAATACAACTTGCCTAATAATTCTGCACTCCCTGTATTATTAAGAAGTGGAAGGTATATGGTACAACACAGGCCCCCACTGGATCAGGACGTCGTGTTGGCTTATTGTATATGTTTTTCTTTGAGGTTTAATATTCTCTGAGAGTATACTCCTGAAGAAGCGGGTCACCGTGAAACATGTAGAGTTTGCAACTGGATAACTGTTTCCCTAAATGGATTGAAAAAATTCTGCAATATCTTTTTTCCATTTTATGTGAGAGAATTGGGTGCCCGTGTTTTAACACTTATGTTTTGTATAATAAATTAATATTTTTGAGTAAGTCTATACTGTACCATGAAACACCATATTGCCTTTTCAATTGTCAATGTGTTAGGACCTAGGCTTGAACGTGGGACCTCTGGTGTGTCTGGTGGTGACTCTGCTTGCTGAGCCACCTTGGACAGTTCCTTGAATGATCTCGTATTGAATCTTGTTTGCCTTGAACCCTTTGCTCCTCCCATGAACTTTCTATAAAAGCCATGTCCCTGCACTTCCTGGTTGCCAGAATATTGTGCCTTCACCAGCCAATATCTTGCTCCTGTCTCTCTTGCTGCCGACCGTATCTTTGCTACTATTCGCTACCAACATTTGGCTCGTCCCCCGACTACGCTTCTGCTGAAACCCAGCCTGCAACCATTTGTTACTGACTTTTGGCTCGTTCCCCGACTACGCTTCTGTTTGATCCCTGTTATATCTGCTTCTGGAACCCGGCTTGCTCGCCTCCTGGTGGGGCTATCCTGAGGGCCGCGACCTGGCACTAACACGCAGCAAAGCCCATCTTCACCATCAGGAGCTCTGGTGAATACCGGTTAGTGCTTAGACCCCACACCTCAGGTGAACCCATGTCATCAGCCAGGGTGACCTGTGTGTATATCTGCTCTGCTGCTATAGCTACTGGCCTCTGAGCCTGACTCTAGACCGTGACAGAATATTCTGGCCCAAAACATGGAGGCCATTGTAGCAGCTTCTGTAGCTCCTCTCAGGGTGCAAATCGCTGAGTTGCAGACGTTTGGTGTCAACTACCAGGAAAAAATGTCTAAGTTACAAATTGAAGTGAAAGCACTACAAGAGGAAATCCTTGATCTGAATAAACAATTGCGTGACTTTCGTGACCGAAATACTGCTGCCGTAGATACTAATGCACAAATGCCCCTACCACTTAAGTTTAACAGAGACCGCCGCCATTATAGAGGGTTCCTTAATCAATGTCGTGTAGAGTGTCGACCGATATATCGGCTGAAATTTGTCCGTTTTTAAGAAATCGGCATCAGCCGATTATTGTGAAAATTAGGCCGATTTTCGGCAGCTATACCCTGCTTTCAAGTGCCCGTTCCACCTACAGCAACACAAGAAATAATTCACCTGCGCCGTCCCCTATAGAGAAGAGAAACAAGTTTCAGTAGCACCGCCCAGCCCTGCCCCCTACCTCGGCGGGCTGTAGCTGAGGAAGAAAGCATGATGATCAAACATGTCACAAGCCCGAGACGCTGCCCCCTGTCTAACTAGTAACACTGCCGGGGCAGCGCTGACCTGGAGGGGAGGGGAGCTGAGCGGAGCATGGCAGGAAGCTTTGGCAAGATCCAGGTCAGGATCTATGTGGAGATCAAGAGGAGCGATGGTGAGTGTGCCTTCCCTCTCCTTACTCCTCCCACACTGGCATCCACAGCCAGCCCATCCAACCAACCCTCCATTCATTTCTCATACACACCGACCGCCATTGTGTGCCACAGGGTGGGGGGCCGAGCCCTGCAGGAGCCGGGCCTTCCATCACATCGGACCAGGGGGTGCTGAGGAGACAGGAGGGAGAGCCCATCATAGGGTGGGGGAGACAGGGAGTGCCCATTAAAGGATGGGGGTGAGCTGTCAGAGGATAGAGATCTTCAGATGATGAGTTGACAGCAGTGAGAGGATGTATGATGGACCTATACATTATATATGAAGGGGGGGGTGCATCCACTGGGATCTTGTCTGGGAAGGAACATATGTAGAAGAGGGGTGCCTGGCAGGATTATGTCAGAGGATGGGCCCTCATGGATTGGACTGGGGATGGATGTACTGATTGGGCCCTGTCAGGTGATCGTGGCCAGCACTACCTCCTTTTCCTTCCCTGCATGGATGGAGGGCAAGTAAAAAACGTAAAGTGTGCTGCGGTGCCCCCTGCAGACTCCTTCGATGGGACAACTGACTGAGGCTGACAAGCTGATATTGAGTTGCATTGTGAAAATGAATGAGGATGACTCTGGGTGGATATGAGCCTCTTCACAATGCAACTCTCACCCTCATCCATTTTCACAATGCAACTCAATCTTCATCCCCCTCCACAATGCATCCCCCACCCATGGCCAGCTCCATCCATCCCCCACCACAACACATCCCCCACCCACGGCCAGCACCATCCATCCATCCCCCCTCCACAACCCATCCCCCACCCAAGGCCAGCATCATCCATCCCTCTCCACAACGCATCCCCCACCCACGGCCAGCACCATCCATCCATCCCCCACCCACGGCCAGCACCATCTATCAATCCCCCCTCCACAACGCATCCCCCACCCATGGCCAGCACCATCCATCTATCTATCCCCCTCCACAACGCATCCACCACCCACGGCCAGCACCATCCATCCATCCCCCTCCACAACACATCCCCTAAACCACGGCCAGCACCATCCATCCCCCACCCACGCCCAGCACCATCCATCTATCCCTCTCCACAACACTTTCCCCCACCCACGGCCAGCACATCCATCCATCCCCCACCCACGCCCAGCACCATCTATCCCCCTCCACAACATATCCCCCACCCACGGCCAGCACCATCCCTCCACCCCCCACCCACGCCCAGCACCATCCATCTATCCCCCTCCACAACGCATTCCACGCCCAGCACCATCCATCCATCCCCCTCCACAATGCATCCCAATTAAAAAATCGGTCCAAAATATCGGCCGCAAAAATCGGCATCATATATCGGCCATCGGCCGCCCCTATTTCTAAATATCGGCCAGAGAAAAACCCATATCGGTCGACCTCCAATGTCGTATATACTTTCAGATGCAACCTGCTGCATTTACTTCTGACAGGAAAAAGGTGCTGTTTATTATCAACCTCCTGACAGAGGAAGCTTTAGCCTGGGCCTTCCCTTATGTGGAGAAAGATGATGTCGTCCTGGATAATTTAGATTATTTTGTGACTGCGATGAACCAAGTTTTCGATGATCCTAACCGCTGCGCTACTGCTGAAGTAAAATTGCACAACTTACGGCAGGGTAGATGCTCTGTTGCAGAGTACACAACTGAATTCCGACGTTGGATCTCAGATACCAATTGGAATCCAGCAGCACAAAAGAGTCAGTTCCGTCAAGGACTCTCGGAACAAGTAAAAGATGAGCTTGCCAGAGTAGAACGTCCTGACGACCTCAAGGCTTTTTATTAAACTATGTATTCGAATTGATCAGAGACTTACTGAAAGGAGAAAGGAGAGACTGGGAATATTAGGCAGTAATGGTGGCATGCATTTTTCTACTACTCAGTATCCTCCTAAGGGTCCAAGAGTTTTTCCTGATTCTGACACTCCTGAACCTATGCAGGTGGATGCTATTAAAAGATCTATTACTCCTCAGAAGAAAGAAAGACGATGTTCAGAACTTATGTCTTTATTGTGGAGACTCTGGACATTATGCAGTTAATTGTCCCAATAAATTTAAAATAACAATTGCAGCAACGGATATTACAGTATCTGAACAAAAACTCAATTTCTCAGTCCATCTCTCCTTTGATTCAGGAAGCAAAGTTAATTCTTTATCAACACATTTTGTCATCCCAATAAGGCTCATTGTTGAAAGCAATGAAATACCTTGCTGGACTCAGGGGCCGGGGGAAACTTCATGGACATCGAATTTGCCCAAAGTAATAATATTCAAATAAGAAATACTCGCCCCTATTGATATGGAAACTGTGAATGGCTCACCTTTGTCTTCAGGAGCAGTTACCCACGAGACCATCCCTTTTAAACTCCTAATTGAGACTGACCATCAGGAGACTATCAGCTTTGAGCTGATCACATCACCCAAGTTCCCTATTATCCTAGGCATTCCTTAGTTCTCTATCCATAATCCCTCCATCAACTGAGAGACACGTTCTTTAAGCTTTACATCTTACCATTGCAAAAAAAATTGCCAAGAATCTTATCAAATAAGCCCTGCACCAACCCAAGATTTACAAGCAGCTTTGGCAACTATTAAGTCATACGACAAGCTACCTACACAATATCTTGAGTTTCGGGACGTTTGTGATAAAAAGAACGCAGATCAGCTGCCTCCTCATCGCTCTTATGATTGTCCCATTGAATTGCTTCCAGGGGCAGAAATACCATTTGGGCGCCTTTATTCTTTATCAGAACCTGAACTGAAGGTGCTCAAAGAGTGGATTAATGAGAATCTAGAGAAGGGTTTCATCAGACACTCAACCTCTCCTGCTGGGGCAGCCTTATTCTTCATGGTGAAAAAGGACTCCGCCCTGCGTCCATGTTTTGACTACAGAGATTTAAATAGGATCACAATTAAGAATCGCTATCCACTCCCACTGATTCCAGAAACGCTTGAGAGACTCCGCTCCGCCAAGCTCTTTACCAAATTAGATTTACGGGGGGCATACAACTTTGTCCGCTTTTGTCCCGGAGATGAATAGAGAACTGCTTTCAGAACCAGATATGGACATTTTGAGTCTTTGGTCATGCCCTTTGGGCTTTGCAATGCTCCTGCAACTTTTCAACATTTTATTAATGATGCTTTTCGAGATTTGCTTGATCAGTTTGTAATAGCATATTTGGATGACATTCTGATTTTCTCTGATACTTTGGAAGAACACTGCAAGCATGTCTGTATTGTTTGAGAGATTAAGGCGGAATCAACTTTTTGTTCAAACTCGCATTTCTCTAGTTTGATATACTCAGATCCAGTTCTTGGTATACATAATCTCTTCTGAAGGGGTAAGCATGGATTCTGATAAGATCAAAGCAGTGGTGGATTGGCCTGTCCCTAGGAATGTTAAGGAGATACAGCGATTTGTTGGATTTGCCTACTTTTACAGAAGATTTATAAGGAATTTCCCCAAGGTAATTGCTCCAATTACATAGCTGACAAAGAAAGGGATGACCTTTTTGTGGTCACCTGAGGCACAGGCTGCCTTTAGTAAACTGAAAACTCTCTTCACTTCTGCACCAATAATGGTACATCCAGATCCAGAACTACCTTTCATCGTAGAAGTTGATGCTTCTAATTCTGCTGTGGGAGCTATTCTTTCTCAGCGAATTTGAGAAAAAATGCAGCTTCATCCTTGCGCTTATTTCTCTCGACTCATGTCTTCAGCCGAGAAGAATTATGACATTGGAAACAAGGAGCTGCTGGCAATTAAGGAAGCATTTTCTGAGTGGAGGCATCTGCTGGAAGGGGCTAAGCACCCTGTAACCGTTTGCATCGATCATAGAAATTTTGAATTTATTAGGTCTGCTAAAAGGTTGTCATCTAGACAAGCACGTTGGATCCTTTTCTTCTCCAGGTTCAATTTTGTTATCCCATACCGCCCTGGGTCAAGGAATAGTAAGGCCAATGCCTTATCACGGATGTTGCCTGGTCCTCGCCAGGAAAGCAACTCTGAATGTACAATCCTGCCTCAAAAGAACTTTCTAGGGGCCACAAGTTCAAAGACATTTCTAAATTTCCTCAAGGAGGGGTATGAGAATGACCAACTTCTTAATAATCCTCCTAAAGACATTAACCTCAAGTACAACAATGGTTTTTGGACTCAAGCACATTGCCTCTATGTACCTGAATCAGTTCGGGTAGAAGTCTTCAGGTTGGTACACGACTCTAAACTTGCTGGTCATTTTGGGGTTTCTAAGACAGAATAACTCTTATCACGTTCCTTTTGGTGGCCTGAGTACAAGAAAGATGTAAAGAGATATGTGGTTTCATGTCTAACCTGTGCTCGCAATAAGACACCCCGATCTTCTCCTCTGGGGTTACTTCTACCACTGCCTGTTCCATCAAGTCTATGGACTTTGTGGTCAACCTTCCTCTTTCAAAAGGGATGGCCACCATTCTGGTAGTGGTTGACGTCTCACTAAGATGGCTCATTTTATTCCAGTTAAGGGGTACCCTCTGCCGAAAATACTGCTGATGTAATGGTTAGAGAAGTTCTTAAACTTCATGGAATTCCTGATTATGTGGTGTCTGACAGAGGGGTACAGTTTACCTCAAAATTTTGGAGAAGTTTTTGCTCAGCTTTGGGTGTAACAATTAATCTGGCCTCAGATTTTCATCTGCAGTCTAATGGTCAGACCGAGAGGACCAATCAAATTCTGGAGCAATACCTTCGATGTTTCGCGAGTTATCTCCAGGATGACTGGGTGGACTACCTTCCTAGGGCATTTGCTTATAATAACTCTAAACATAGCTCCACTTCCCAAAGCCCATTTTTCCTAAACACCGGGTATCATCCAGTTCTTATTCCTGACCTCCCTTTCTCAACTTAAATTCCTGCTGTTACCAACAGACTAACTTCTTTACATTCGATCCAGGAGAAATTGACTGATACATTGAAGGAGGCACAGGAATATTACAGGAAGGCTGCTGTCTATTCCAACCTTTCAGGTAGGTGACAAAGTTTGCTTATCTACCAAAAATTTAAAGGTTCAGGTTCCATGTGCTAAGTTGGGTCAAAAGTTTATTGGACCTTTTGAGATTTCTGCTTACATCAACTTGGTCACTTTTCGCCTAAAACTTCCTGACAATATGAGGAATCACCCTGTTTTTCATATATCGCTACTCAAACAGTTTCATGAAAATACTTTTTCTTGAAGAATCCATCCTCCTTCTCCACCTGTTGGGGTACAGGGTGAAGAAGGATTTGTGGTGGGAAACATTCTTGACTCCAGGATCTCTAGGAACAAATTGCAATATTAGGTTCAATGGGAAGGATATGGGCCAGAAGAAAAAATTCTTGGGAGCCTGAAAACAATGTTCAAGCCCCTAGATTAAAAAGGGGATTTCACCAGAGGTTTCCTCAGAAACCTGGCCCTAAAACATCCAGGGGACATCCTGGGAGGAGGGGAGTACTGTTAGGACCTAGGCTTGAACCTGGGACCTCTGGTGTGTCTGGTGGTGACTCTGCTTGCTGAGCCACCTGGAATGCTGGACAGCTCCTTGGATAGTTCCTTGAATGATCTTGTCTTGAATCTTGTTTGCCTTGAATCTTGAACCCTTTGCTCCTCCCATGAACTTCCTATAAAAGCAATGTCCCTGCACTTCCTGGTTGCCAAAATATTGTGCCTTCACCAGCCAATATCTTGCTCCTGTCTCTCTTTCTACCGACCGTATCTTTGCTACTGACATTTGGCTCGTCCCCCGACTACGCTTCTACATAATGTAAGCAACTATCACACAGTCTAATGCTGAGTAGGTGCCTTTAAAGTGCCTGAAATCCAACCACCTAGAAAACTTGTGCCCCCAGCTGCTGTGTCTCTTCCTGTGGAGTCTGTCAGGCGTCTGAGGCCGATTTCAACTTTTTCCGCCTCGTGCATGAGCAGTAGAGCGGCACGCATGCCGTCGTGCCCGCTCGCGTGACCATGCCCCCTTTCTGCTCCTGCCGTGGCTTAAGGAGTGAAAAGCGTGCCCATGGGGATTGGCGGCGTGGGGGAGAGAGGCAACATGACCTCATGCAGACATCCATGCACCTCTGAAGATAGGCGCTGCCTGGGAAGAGACCACATTTCTGCCTTGCAGAGCCCTGCAGCGGAGGAAGTGCAAATTCACACTGAGCTTTCATTCCTGACATGGTGAGTGGAACTCTAACTCTTTACTCCCTGGCGGTGGCGGTTTCAGGCAAGACAGTGCTACTAAAAAAAGGGGGGAAAGTTCTAAAACTTAGACTTTTTCCCACTTACCTTATCCACACCATAGGACTGCCAAGACCAGACAGTACCAATCTTTACCCCTCACGGCAGGTAGTGTTGTGCCAACCTTCAGGGGTATGGGTTCCTACTTAAAAGAGACCTCTTCCCTGGGCCTTGTAAAAGACTGCCAAAATACTTTTGCACATTTTAAATTTGCGAAAGTGCTGGATCCCAGAGCCCGGACCTCCAAAGAGAGCCATTACAGGCACGGCCTCTGTCTTATTCGAGGCTCGGGTACCATCCGTTTGGCGCAATTAATAAGCACTTTGGATGGACCCGGTGGCATAGCTCCTTAACCCCCGGATGGATCATTCAACAGAGCTCCTTCTTAGCACATCCTTCTCGTGCCCTTCACATTAGACACTGGTGAAATAACTGAGGTACTTCCCTTATGGGAGGGGTTATATAGAAGGGAGCCTGTTTTCATTGGTTGTGCCAGTGTCCAATCCCCTTTTGGTAAACTGTACAACCCACTATGTAATGACTAAAGACTCTGTGTCCCGTGGTGTACGATAAAGAAATATATGTTTGGGGGATTTATGTAATCTTCAGGCCTAAAATGGTTGTGTAAAAATGGCTCTGGCCGTGAAAGGGTTAAAGGATAAGTACACCTTCGGGCACATTTTTAGCTGGCTCTTAGATTCAAAGCAAATTTGTCAAGCCCTTTTCGAATTTCTCCACAAGTGGTCCTTGGCTCTTGGACAACTCTTCTGATAATTCTTTTCACTCTTCTGTTAGAAATCTTACGAGGAGCACCTAGTCATGCCCGGCTTTTGGTGAAATTATGTTCTTTACACTTCTGGATTATGGCCCAAACAGTGCTAACTGGAACATTCAGAAGTATAGAGATCCTTCTGTAACTAATGCCATCAGTATGTTTTGCAACAATAAGATTGTGAAAGTCTTGAGAGAGAGGTTTCTTGTTAAACACCTTTTTATAAGCTATCAGTTGAGACTGAACCAGCTGATATTAATTTAGATTGACAAGGGGTAGGATTGCTTTCTAATTACTGATAGATTTCAGCTGATGTCTTGGCTTTCCATGCCTTTTTAGATGTTACCTTTCCTAATGTGTTCAATACTTTTTCCCTGTGTCATTTCATTTTATTAGACATTACTTCATTTCTGAACAGATTTGTTTCTTTGTATGTATAGATTGTATGGGTTTTTACAAATGTGTGATGAAAATTTCATGTTAATAGCACCTTTAGAAATACCTAGAAAAATGGTGATGCGTTCAATACTTATTTTGCCTGCTGTATATTGTTTTTTAACTGCTTGAGGAGCGCCCCACATACATGATTTTTTTCTTCGGGTTTAGGGCGCGTGTGTGCCGCCGACCAGCTCCAGCTGTGATTGGACCGGTGTTCATTCCGAGAGAGGCAGACAAGGCAGATTCCCATTCTGCTTAGCAGAAACGCACATTTCTGTCTTCTTACAGTTAAACCACCCCCCCCCCCCCCCCCCCCAGTAAGAAAGCATTCCCAGGGAACACATTTATCTTTTTTGAAGAGTTTTGAAGAAGGAGAAGAAGAAAAAATAAAAAAAAAAGGACAGAAAAAAAAAAAATGGAGACATTTGTTCTCTGCAGAGCCAAGTATCCAAGCGCCTAGGACACTAGCAAAATCTTAGGCATGACGGTTGAAGGTGGGGTTATAAAGGGTGTTGGCCTAAAATTTGTGTTTCCAACATTATAAAGACAGAAGTATAACCCCACTCTAAGGGTATCTACAAATACAGTGACCCTCAATGGACAATAAAATTGTTAATTTCTTATATTTTTCAAGTACAGTAAAATAGGTATTAGTACTTTCAAGCACCACACAAACAAAAGGCAGAAAAACTTACCAACAGGGTGGTCCATCTTACTGGGAGATGGGTCATCCACTTGGCTCTGTACAACATTTGAGAAGAAATGATTACGTAATTGTCCATGAATTTTAAATTGGAGACAAGTTATCAAGTATTGTTTTTACAACTCTGTCATATAAATATGGACAACAGTACAATTAATCAGAGCAGACATTATAGAAGAAGCTACAAAAATTTGTGATTTTTCACTAACCAGTAAATTCCATACCTTGGAATACAGTACAGGACACAGGCTAAGACCCCGGGTTATAGGGTCATACCTTCAGGTGACCCAAAACTGGAAATGATTTTAAACGAAATACCCATTGTTTGCCTCCCCTATAACCCTGCCCCACTCTGAGTCCTCAGGTTTGGAGCAAGCAATGCAGAGTAACGAAAGGCAGGGGGGCCTGTGCCCTGTACTGTAGCTCAAGATATGAAACTTACAGGCAAGTCAAAACTCGTCTAATCCCAATCGTACAGGACACAGGCAAAGTGTTTATAGACACTGGGGCGTTCCAAGCAATGAATGAGAAAGGTGGCCAGCAACTAGGCAAATATACTGTGCAAACAAGTCCAACAACAAAGATCAACAGACCTGATGAGTTCATGATAGAAGAACCTTGCAGTCAAAAGGTTCAGCTGCAGAAGAATCCACAACGCTGGCTATGCTAACCAGTGTATCCTGAAAGGGGGGAAGTCTCCCTACAATGCAAAGCCACAGAGGGAGGATATTCCCATCCACAATGAATGTGTGGATTGTAAATGGAGTCTTTTTTTTCATTCAACTAGTGGGTTGAATTGAGAGCGTTAAAGGCCTAGTTCTCTTTCACGGCCTAATTGTAGGAAGGCCAGAATGCGATGCACAATCTCTGGGATTGAAGTGCCTGTGTTAAAGTGGTTGTGAACCTTGTACAACCACTTTTATGATGCATAATAGCCCATTATGCTTTACCTTTGCAGGGAAATAAAGAAGAAGTAAAACCCATCAGGGTTTACTTCCTCTTTATATACCAGGCAAAGGAGAATTTTCAGGTACGAGAATAGATCTTTCTAGAAGTGGCTTTTCTAGGTATTAGCAAGGTAGGAATAACAGACTCAGACTTATCGAGATATAAGTTCTTGCCTGTTGGGAAAAGGTAAGGGATTATCTACTAGAAGCTGTATGTCTACCAGGTCCTTCTGGGCCAATTTGGTGCAAAAAGAGTCATCACTTTCCTCTTGTGCTATCATTTTGACCAGACAGGCCAGAATTGGCACTGGTGGGTAGGTATTCTCAGAGGCAGTTATCGACCTTGCAAATTCACTGCAAAATTTGGAAATTTGGAGAAATTTGTTGAGGAATATTAAGACCAAAATAGGACAAATATCCACATTGGGCCTTTGGTACCATAACCTATTTTTGAATAGAATCCTTTGAACCGATCTTGCGGAAGTACTGGCACAACTACTTACAGGGACAAGAGATGGTTTAGGGCATTTTGCAAATCTGATTGTCCTTGAGCAATTTTCGGTTGCTCTGAGAAAAAAAAAAGGTAAGTGGGTAGAGTTTGGGACTTAATTGTGTACCCCTTTGAAATCAACAATTGAATACAGGTCTGGGATGTCTGTTACCCAGGGAGATGCAAACTGTTATAGAACCCCCCCCCCCCCACAGGAGTGGGGGTGTCCCTTCATTGGGAAGAGGGTTTTGGAGGAAAATTGGTGGGCTGTAGGAGTAGGGTCATGGGGATATACCCAAGGGGTGAGTGTCCAAAAGCTTTGCCAGCGTCCTACCTGAAGGTAAAGGAGGATAACCAAAGGTCTGTAGGTCCTATATGATTATGCATTTTAAAAATAGTCACACAGTGATCTAGCACAGGGCTCAAAATGTCAAGTCATGAGCTACTAGCCAGACCTTAAGACTACTTTCACACTGGTGCTGCCCATAGCGTCAGCGGTAAAACGCTGCTATTTTACAGTCGGATTTGCAGCACATTTCAGCCGCTAGCGGGGCGCTTTTAACCCCCCACTAGCGGCCGAGATAGGGTCAATACCGCCGGCCATGCACTGCAACAGCGGTGTTTTGCCGGCGGAACGGCAGCGCTGCCCATGGTTTCAATTGGAAGAAGCGCATTAGCAGCAGTGAGTTCACCGCTGCTAATGCGCTCCAAAGAAGCTGCTGGCAGCACTTTTTCTGACGCCCTGCCATCGCACCGCTCCAGTGTGAAAGCCCTTGGAAGTGAACAAGCAAACAAGCAGAGCTTCCCCTTTTGGGTGGAGATCTGCTTTAAGTCTAGTGACTGTTTGGTGGCTTAAAGGGGGAGAAACGTACATGCTCTCACATACCCAGAAATAGAAGGGCAGTTGGGGGAGAAGGGAGATGGACACTGTAAACTATTACTTTGCCAAGCATGAAGAAGTACAGGTGCACTTTGGGAAGGAAACTTATTGTGCCAGCAGACAGAAAGTGCTCCTCTCTAGACACAACAAATGTGTGAAAGTAATATGTAAATGACACACCTAATGATAAACCCATGTCACTATGTTTCAGCACAAAACAGTACTTTTTCAAGCTGCTTTGTGGTACCTGATATTTAAAAATGCAGAAAGGGTAGTGCATACCCAAGCTTGTCATGTGGTCAGACATCGACTGACTTTGCTAGCAACAGCTCCTGCATCAACAGCAATTCCGTAGGAACTGTCAGATGGTGGAAAGTCCAAACACGCCCACTGCCTGAACCAAGGCAGCCGGCCCGTCTTCCGAGCTGAACCAGCCAGCCTGCCTCCCCACCTGATCTACCACCCGCCCCCGCACCAGACGAGCCGAGGCAGCCGGTCCGCCTCCCAAGTCGAGCGGACACTCCCCCACTGCATGAGCTGATCCTAGCCATCCAGCCTGCCTCCCCGGAAGAGCTGTGACAAGCATACCCGCCACCGGCTGAGACAAGCAGAGCTGGCCCGGTACAAGCCTGTGACAAGCAGAGCTGGCCGGCCCGCCCCCCCCGCCCGAGCCAAGCGTACCCACTTCCCACATGTGACGAGAAGAGCTGGCCCCCCGCCCGAGCTGAGCAGACCTGTCCCCCTCTCGAGACGAGACAAGCTGGCCAGCCTCCCCGCTTGAGCTGAGCCAGAGCACTCGCAGTCCTCTTAATTCCACTCGAAAAAATGCGAGCAGGCGAGTTGAAATTTTGAAGGCTGATCTAGCATATATTTTTAAAGTGTATACTGTATGTTGGTGGGGGTGATAAGATTTACTTAGGCTTTAAACTAAAATCCCACTACACAAAACACAACTATAAATCTTACCAGTAATCCCATGTTTGAGAACTGCTTGGACAAGGGATTTATCCAGGAATCACTGTTCCCTCCTTTAAGGGAACCCTGCAAGAGAGAAGACATTTATGTTTGTAAAAACAAAAACATTCCAATATAATATGCATACAGAACTTTTTTTTTTTTTTTACAAAGCACAAGTTAAACTTTTATCCATGTTTAGTAAAACTAACCAGGTCTTTTAAGCGTGGGTTTAAATGGTTGTCTAAAGTCAGTGTTGCCAAACCAGATAAAAGAAAAAATACAACAGATTTGAGCATCTCTTGCAACAATCAGGAGATGCAATGTTTAATAAAGGATGAATAACTAGAGCTTTGAACAAAGATACAATATTATTTTCTGTCATGTTTTTTCCCTTTCACACAGGCATTTAGTTTGTCAGTTTTTCAACCGTCTTTTGCACACCTATGGGCAAACAGATGGAAACAGACTTTATCAGTTTAGCAGAGACGTCAGGTTTTCTGCATGCGTTTTACAAGGGCTTAAAGAAAACAATTGTTCTCACTGTTCCTGTTCTTACACCACAACACTGATATCGCGTGCAGATTTTTTTATCTGAGCAGGAATCTACAACGTGTATGCATTTTTCTGTGTGGAGAAAAAATAAATAAATGTGACATTGAACTGGACACATAAAAGAAGTACATATAAGCGAATAATAACAGATGTCAATGTGCATAAAAACTCCTGAAACTTGCATGAAAACTAATGTAAACTTGTGTCGCTGCAAGCAAAATCTGTGCAGTTTCTATGTATGAATGGTGTGAGAGAGGTCTTAAGGTCAGTTTTTTTTAAACTGAACAAGTCTGCAAAAATGTGACTGAATGGATGACGCTCATGTGAAGCGGGCCTTAGGACGTTTGTGTGATGGATCGTACTTTCCTATGGAGAATGTGAAAACGCCTCTCCTGCTATTTGCAACAGTCCTACAATAGAGTGGTGAGTGTTGGTGGTAGAAAGGTTTGACAGATCTTTCACCACCTGCCAGTTTCTTTAAAAAAATCAGTCCATCTACAGTGCCTTGAAAAAGTATTTATACCCCCTTGAAATTTTGTAATGTTGCAACCAAAAAGTTAATGTATTTTATTGGGACTTTATGCGATTGGACCAACACAAAGTGGAACATTATTGTGAAGTTGAAAGAAAATAAATGGTTTTTCAATTTTTTTACAAATAAATATCTGAAAAGTGTGGCGTGCATTTGTATTCACCCCCGACAAGATTTTGTAGAACCACCTTTCGCTGCAATTACAGCTGCATGTCTTTTTGGGTATGTCTCTACCAGCTTTGCACATCTAGAGAGAGATAATTTTTGTCAATTCTTCTTTGCAAAATAGCTCAAGCTCTGTCAGATTGGACGGAGAGCGTCTGCAAAGAGCAATTTTCAAGTCTTGGATGGGAAGTAGGGGGTGCTAGTGTTAGACACTTAAAAAGTGCAACTGTGCAGTAAAGGGCTTGTAAAGGTTAGTTTTTTATTTTCTAAATAGGTTCCTTTAAGCTAGTGCATTGTTGGTTCACTTACCTTTTCCTTTAATTTCCCTTCTAAATGTTTTTTTTCTTTGTTTTATTTGCCAGAATTTCTCACTTCCTTGTTTCTCCTCAGTAAGCTGTTCTGGCTGACTAAGGCCCCTTTCACACCAGGGCGGGAGGTGTGGTGGTGGTATAGCGCCGTTATTTTTAGCGGCGCTATACCGTTGGAATTGCGGCGGTATTCGGCTGCAAGAAAGGGTTAATACCGCCGGCAATGCGCCTCTCCAGAAGCGCATTGCTGGCGGTATTACCGAGGTGTCCCATTTTTTTCAATGGGAAGGAGCGGTGGAGGAGCGGTAAACACACCTCTACTCTCATCGCTCCAAAGATGCTGCTGGCAGGACTTTCGGAGCGGCCCAGCCAGCGCATCGCCTCAGTGTAAAAGCCCTCGGGCTTTCACATTGAGACTGCAGGGCAGGAGTTTTTTCAGCCAGTCCCCACCCCCTCACCAACCCCCCTTTTTCCCCGCCCCCCTTTTTTACTATTCTATCATAACCTTATCCCTAGCCCACCGGCTCCATCTATCCTTATAATATGGCTTATATAAATGCCCTTACATTCACATTACTACCTATGTGCAGTAATCCCCCATTAGTTTAATTACACTCAGTTAATCTAATGTCCACTCATTTAGTTAATACCTCCAGCGCGTGGTGCGCCGCCGCCGCCCCCCCCCCACATCCTCTCTGTCACCCATATATCGTAATATCCTAAGTTATTACCCGCCTATCATATAACTGTCATTTATCAGCCGCCTGTCATATACTCTATTGCCCGGACCCCATAATACTATTTTATTTAATTTATTTTGTTCGTTCTCCTCCTTTCTTCCTTTTTCCTCCCCCCGGTTGCTTCAATCCCCCTCTTGCATTTCTGATGTCAGATTTTGTACTCCTGTTGGCTCCTTCCTTCTCGTACAGCATCACTCCTACCACTCCCCGTTTGTTCCGTCCTGTCTCCTCCTCACCCCTGCCACATAAATCTAGCTCCATGCTTCCCATCCAACAGCTTGAGAAAGGAGTGCGGCAGCCGCGTCACACGCTGCCTGACCATTCGGAAAGCGACGCACACCCGGTGACGACGTCATCATCCTCCGACTGCTGTCCACCAGCGTTCCAAGCCTCGGTTTGAGGATCTCCTATCGCAGACATAACCCCACACAGCGCTCCAGCAGGACCAGGAAGTGAGCGACGGCTGGATGACACCCTTCCCTCCCTGGGAACTTTTTACATGCCTACCTGTCACTTAAAAAATGTGAGTGACCATTACCTGTGCTTATATAAAATTGTGTTTTAAACTACTACACCCAGAGGCGCCTCTTCCCTTGTTGTTTTTTATTGAATAATAACTTGTCGAATCCACTTAGAAATAGTAGATTTCAACGCTTCCTGGGGCCTTCTGGCAGAATAAACAAAGCATCAGTTTTCCGCCTTTAGATAGACCTTAACTGCTCTCACTACATCAAGAGAATGTAATGACTTTTCTTCCGCAGAACAAGTTTCTGGATAAATTGAAGGCAGGGCAACATCTTGGTTCAGATGAAACACTGACACTACCTTAGGTAGAAAAGTTGGATGAGGGCGTAACGCCACGTTATCCTTGTGAACAATTTAATATGGCTCTTTACACGAAAAAGGAGCCAATTCTGATACCCTGCTTGCATAGGATATAGCAACTAGAAAAACCAATTTCCTTGTCAAAAGGACTATATGTATCGGCTCAAAGGGCTGGCTTTGCTAATCCGACAGAACTAATATCAAGTCCCGCGGGCACAAGGGTGACTAAATTGGCATATTAACCCCTTAACGTCCGCCGCACGACTATATACGTCCGCAAAATGGAACAGACAGGCAGATGGGCGTATATATACATCCCCGCCTTCTAGCGAGTGGAGGGTCCGATAGGGACCCCCCCCGCTGCGTGCGGTGTGCGGATTCCCTCGAGGAGCGATCCGGGACGACAGCGCGGCTATTCGTTTATAGCTGCTCCGTCGCGATCGCTCCCCGAGGCTGAAGAACGGGGAGAGCCGTGTGTAAACACGGCTTCCCCGTGCTGCACTGTGGCGGCGTATCGATCGAGTGATCCTTTTTATAAGGGAGACTCGATCGATGACGTCAGTCCTACAGCCACACCCCCCTACTGTTGTAAACACACACTAGGTGAACCCTAACTCCTACAGCGCCCCCTGTGGTTAACTCCCAAACTGCAACTGTAATTTTCACAATAAAGAATGCAATTTAAATGCCTTTTTTGCTGTGAAAATTACAATGGTCCCAAAAATGTGTCAAAATTGTCCGAAGTGTCCGCCATAATGTCGCAGTCATGAAAAAAATCGCTGATCGCCGCCAATAGTAGTAAAAAAAAAAAAAAAATTTATAAAAATGCAATAAAACTATCCCCTATTTTGTAAACGCTATAAATTTTGCGCAAACCAATCGATAAACGCTTATTGCAATTTTTTTTACCAAAAATAGGTAGAAGAATACGTATCGGCCTAAACTGAGGAAAAAAAAAATGTATATATGTTTTTGGGGGATTTTTATTACAGCAAAAAGTAAAAAATATTGCATTTTTTTCAAAATTGTCGCTCTATTTTTGTTTATAGCGCAAAAAATAAAAACCGCAGAGGTGATCAAATACCACCAAAAGAAAGCTCTATTTGTGGGGAAAAAAGGACGCCAATTTTGTTTGGGAGCCACGTCGCACGACCGCGCAATTGTCTGTTAAAGCGACGCAGTGCCGAATCGCAAAACCTGGCCTGGGCATTTAGCTGCAAAATGGTCCGGGGCTTAAGTGGTTAATACGCTTTACCCCTTGTATAAAGGCCGGATCAAGGAATGAGAGGCCAGAGGTCTTTGAAACAGTACAAATAAGGCAGAGACCTGACCTTTGATAGTACTTAAGGCCAGCTTCATTTCGACCCCCAACTGTAGAAAGGCAATAATTCTACCTATGACATGCTTCCGAGGATGCCAACCCTTAAATTCGCACCAAGAAACATATGCCCTCCAGATTCAATAATAAATTACTCAGGAAGCCGGTTTCCTAGCATTAATCAGGGTAGACACCACTGAACCTGAAAGCCCACGATTCTTTAGAATGTGGGTTTCAATAGCCAAACCGTTACATTTTTAAATTTGTAAGGCAGGATGGAACACTGGTCCCTGCGAGAGCAGATCTGGACATGGCGGAAGGGTCCACGGGTCCCCCACTGCTATCTTTACTATCTCTGCATACCAGGATCTTCTGGTCCATGCCGGGGGGTACAAGAAGCATTGGCTTCCCTTCCTCCTTGATCCTGCGAAGCTGCGAAAGGAGGTGAACTGGGGTGGAACGCATAAATCAGTGAAAACAAATTCCACTGGGTCACTAATGCATCTGTCCCGTATACAAGCAGGTCTTTTGTCCTTGACACAAAGTTGACCAGCTTCTTGTTGAACCTGGACGCCAACATCTACGATCTACGTACAGGGTAACTCCTCTTTGGCATATGGCCAGAAAGATGTTGGGGTGATGAGACCATTCCCTCGGGACAACTGCTGACGAACTTAAGAAGTCCGCTTTCCAGTTTTCGTTTCCCTGGATGAAGACTGCAGATAGGTAAGGCACATGCCTCTCTGCCCAGGCCAGAATATGGCTCACCTCCCTCTGGGCCGCATGACTCCTGGTGCCCCCTTGGTGATTGATATAGGCCACTGCCCTCAGAGACAGGCGTGCTGCCCGAATTTCTAGGATGTTGATAGGCAAGATTCTCTCGGCGTTGGATCACTTCCCTTGGACAGTAGCCTCTTCCAGGACCACTCCCCAACCCAAAAGGCTGGCATCGATTACCACCTTCCAGGTAACCGGTATGAAGGATTTCCCCTTCTGTAGATTTTTGGCCACCAAACACCAACTCTTGGGCCCAGATACATTGGGAAATCCAGAGCTTGGACCTGTTTTGCAACAGTCTTGAATGAAATTGGGCACAGGGAACTGCTTCGAATAAAGCCACCATCTTCCGTAACAACCTCATGCAAAGGCGAATGGAGGATTTTTCTTCGCCATGACCACCCGGACCAGTTACCTTATGGCGCTGACCTTTGTCTGGGGCAAAAATACCCTTTTTTGGCCTGTATCTATCACCAGACCCAAGAATTCCAGCCTTTTTACTGGTCCCAAGGATTATTTCTCTAGGTTGAGAATCTTGTGTGTCTGTTCCCTACTGCAGTAGTTATTATTTGACCACTAAGCAATTTGAGGGTAGGAGTTGCCTATCTATAAAATATCCAGAACAATTACTAACTGATATATCAACATGGATGTCACACCAAATCCTCAAACTCAATCTTTCTAAAACTGAGCTCATAATTTTAACTCCAGCCCTCGTCTCCTCCCACCCCCCCCCCTCCTCACTTTTACATCAAGATCAATATTACAACCATCTGTCCCTCCCCTCATGCCAGGGTTCTAGGTGTAATCCTTGAATCTGACCTGTCCTTTCAGCCCCAAATCCAATCACTGTCCAAATCTTACAGACTTCACCTGCTAACCATCTTCAAAATACACCCTTTTCTAACCGTTGACACCACTAAGCAACTTTCTCACTGCCTTGTTATCTCTCGCCTTGACTATTGTAACTCCCTCCTCTCATTGGCCTACCTCATCACAAGCTAGCCCCTCTTCAGTCCATCATGGATACCGCTGCCAGACTCATCCACCTTGCCAACCATTCAGTGTCCGCCACACCTTACTGCCAATTGCTCCACTGGCTTCTCATTGCCCAAAAAATACAATTCAAAACACTAAAAATAACATACAAAGCTATTTACAATTCTGCCTCAAGCTACACCACCAATCTTTTCACCAATCACCCAAAACGTCCTCTCTGCTCCTCACAAGACCTTTTTGCTCTCTAGCTCCCTTGTCTCCTCCTCTCATGCTCGTCTCCAGAACTTATCCAGAGCCTCTCCCATCCTCTGGAACTCACTGCCCCAATCTGTACGGTTATCTCCTAGTCTGTCCATTTTTTTGGTGATCCCTAAAAAACAATTTCTTCAGGGAGGCCCAACGTGCCTTTAGCCAACAACCAAATCTTCTACTTCCCTCATCAGTTCATTCCTCACAGTCACTACCTTTTGTTTCACCAGCCCCTCTCTCTTAGATTGTAAGCTTGCAGGAGCAGGGCCCTTCAAACCCTCTTGTACTGAATTGTACTGTTGGTGTATTGTCTCTGTTTATATTGCAAAAAGCTGCGTAACTGTTGGCGCTATATAAAGCCTGCATTATAATAATAATACTCATGTCCTTGGGTGACAATGCTGCTCCCCCATAAAAAAACAGTACATGATACCTTAGGACAGTAAATGTATTACTGGCAGGATCACCAAGTGGTACACTGCAACATATAATGCATTTGTTTTGGGTTTAGATATGCTTATAATAGTTATATGTACAAGGTAGTGACATGCAACCAAGATGGTTATGGATATTAGAGGTCGACCGATATGGGTTTTTCTCTGGCCGATATTTAGAAATCGCGGCAGCCGATATATGGTTTCCGATTTTTGCGGCCGATATTTTGGGCCTATTTTTGGATTGGGATGCATTGTGGAGGGGGGATGGATGGTGCTGGGTGTGGGATGCGTTGTGGAGGGTGATGGATGAATGGTGCTGGGGGGCGTGGGTGGGGGATGCGTTGTGGAGGGGGATAGATGGATGGTGCTGGCCGTGGGTGGGGGATGCGTTGTGGAGAGGGATGGATGGTGCTGGCCGAGGGTGGGGGTGCGTTGTAGAGGGGGATGGACGGATGGAGCTGGCCATGGGTGGGGGTGCGTTGTAGAGGGGGATGGACGGATGGAGCTGGCCATGGGTGGGGGAATGCGTTGTGGAGGGGGGTGGATGGACGGAGCTGGCTATGGGTGGGGAATGCGTTGTGGAGGGGGGTGGATAGAGCTTGGCCATGGGTGGGGGATGCATTGTGGAGGGGGGATGGATGGATGGAGCTGGCCGTGGGTGGGGGTGCATTGTGGAGGGGGATGGATAGAGCTGGCCATGAGTGGGGGTGCGTTGTGGAGGGAGGGGGATGGATGGATGGAGCTGGCCATGGGTTGGGGATGCATTGTGGAGGGGGATGGATGGTGCTGGGTGGGGGATGCATTGTGGAGGGGGATGAAGATGATTGGGTTGCATTGTGAAAATGGATGAGGATGAGAGTTACATTGTGAAGAGGCTCATATCCACCCAGAGTCATCCTCATCCATTTTCACAATGCAACTCAATGCCAGCTTGTCAGTCTCAGCCAGGTGTCCCATCAAAAGGAGATTAAAGTCTGCAGGGGGCACAGCAGCACACATTACATTTTTGACTTACCCTCCATCCATGCAGGGAAGGAAGGGGAGGTAGTGCTAGCCACGATCACCTGCTGGGGGAAGGGAGTTACTAGTCAGTCAGACAGGTGGCAGTGGCTCAGGCTTGTGACATGATGGTTCGATCATGATGATTTCTTCCTCCGCTACAGCCCACCGAGGTAGGAGGGTGGGGCTGAGCGGTGCTAGTGAAACTTGTTTCTCTTCTCCTTTATAGGGGCCAGCGCGCAGGCTATCGGCGGCGCGGGTGAATGATTAATTTCTCATGCTGCTGTAGGTGGAGTGGGGCACTGGAAAGCAGGGTTTAGTGTGGCAGCCGAAAATTGGCCTAATTTTCACAATAATCGGCCGATTTCTAAAAAACTGCCAAATATCGGCCGATATATCGGTCGACCTCTAATGGATATGCCAATTATCAGTAAGTACTTTGGTACAGCCAACACCTACATGTGAATATAGCCTAAAAATAAATGAAATAATTCTTAATGTCTTCATTATGTTTCTTATTGTATGCTCTATGGATTATACAATAATATTTCTAATGCTATATTAAGACTTATCTGTAGCTACCCAGGATATCTCCTAAGCCTGCACAGTTTAGGAGATTTTCCACTATTGCCTGCATGTGCCGATGTCATCAACACATGTGCACTGGGGCAAACTGAAACAATGACACCTATGTGCCGTTGCTTCAGTCTGCATGTCGTTACCCGTGGCTCCTGCGTGCATGTGCGGGAGTGACGTCTTTGCGGCTCTGGCCAATCACAGCGCCGGAGCCGCAATACCCGGAAGAAACTTCGGGACGCCATGTCAGGGGGGGCCAGAGGGGGATACATGGATCGCTGCAGGGGCTTCGATCTGAGGTAAGTAATACATAATGAGCTAGTATGCTATGCATGCTAGCTCATTATGCCTTTGTCTTGCATGTTTTTTTTTCTTTTTCCCCGTTTTATTTACGGCGGTTTACTTCCTCTTTAACCACTTGCCGTCGCTGCACCGCCGAAATACGTCCACAAGGTGGCTCTCCTAGGCGAGACCACGTAAATGGACGTCCTGCCTATTAGCCGCCACTAGGGGCGCACGCGCGCCGCCGGAGGCGCGCGCGCCCCCCCGCTCGCCCCCGACTCCCGTGCGTGTGCCCGGCGGGCGCGATCGCCGCGGGCACACGCGATCGCTCGGTACAGAGCGGGGAACGGGAGCTGTGTGTGTAAACACACAGCTCTCGTTCCTGTCAGCAGGGGAAATGCTGATTTTCTGTTCATACAATGTATGAACAGAAAATCAGTGTTTCCCCTAGTGAGGCCACCCCCCCCCCCCCCCCACAGTAAGAACACACCCAGGCATACTTAACCCCTTCCCCGCCCCCTAGTGTTAACCCCTTCACTGCCAGTGGCATTTTTATAGTAATCTAATGCATTTTTATAGCACTGATCGCTATAAAAATGCCAATGGTCCCAAAAATGTGTCAAAAATGTCCGAAGTGTCCGCCATAATGTCGCAATACCGAAAAAAAAAATCGCTGATCGCCGCCATTACTAGTAAAAAAATATTAATAAAAATGCCATAAAAATACCCCCTATTTTGTAAACGCTATAACTTTTGCGCAAACCAATCAATAAACGCTTATTGCGATTTTTTTTTACGAAAAATATGTAGAAGAATACGTATCGGCCTAAACTGAGGAAAAAAAATGTTTTTCTATATATTTTTGGGGGATATTTATTACAGCAAAAAGTAAAAAATATTCATTTTTTTCAAAATTGTCGTTCTATTTTTGTTTATAGCGCAAAAAATAAAAAACGCAGAGGTGATCAAATACCACCAAAAGAAAGCTCTATTTGTGGGAAAAAAAGGACGCCAATTTTGTTTGGGAGCCACGTCGCACGACCGCGCAATTGTCTGTTAAAGCGACGCAGTCCCGAATCGCAAAAAGTACTCTGGTCTTTGGGCAGCAATATGGTCCGGGGGGTAAGTGGTTAAGGTACATTTAAAGTACCTTGGTTTTGCTTGTTTAGGAGCACTTTGTATGTATAGTCTTTCAGATAATACCGCTTGAGAAAACATGTGACTTGTTTATAATTTCAATGATTTACCTTAATCTGTGGTTTCTTTCCTCCTTGGCCCCACCCTGCTGAGTTGTGGGAGGAGCCACTTCCCTGAGATCCTGCACTGTTCCAGACACCACCCTCTTCTTCCTCATCCCAACTGCTGTGACGTGTCCCTGTCACCGATGCTTCACTCTCTCCCCAGCCATCTTGCATAGATTTTGTACCTGTGCATAATTGTATTAGAGGATACATTAACACAAATGTATGATACAAAATAAAATCATCATAAAATTGTATAGCAGCAGGAGTAAAAAAATTACATTACTTACAATACCAAATCAAATTACATTCAGCAACTGTCATGGTCTACATATGGATCACCTGGGTCCTGATGTGGAACTGAATTTTTCTTGTGTTTTTAAGCATGTTATCCTGCACTTTAGTAAGAACATGGTATGTGGAATTACAAATCAAAGATCTCTGCGATGAGCTGTGGAGGGGCAGGGAGAGGCTGTCTCAGCAGCTCGCTGAGAATGCCATCAATCAAGGCAGCTGGCGGATCCCGACTTGGAAGTCGTGATAACGTGTTGCCCCGACTGATGGCAGTGACGTCAGCCAAAAGCGTACTTCAGACCTTTCTCCGCTGAAAACAGGTCACAGGAGTGCAAAACGAATTGCACTCCTGTGATCCGTAGGAGAAGCCCAGCCTAAAAAGCTCAGGCTGGACTTCACCTTTAATAACATTAACTATTCTTACATCCCCAAAAAAAGCCTCTAGCATCAGTTGGTAAAATGTTTACAGTGTAGTGGTGATTCTGTGCCAGTAGTAAAAGATTTTGTATCACCATTTATTAAATCTACTTTTGCGTATTTTTTTGTAAAGTAAAAACAAACATTCTTGTTGTCCTGGTGTGACATTTGTTGGTAAAATCTTTTCCCCAATGATGTACAGTGGGGTAAAATCCTTCTGGGAGACGGTTTAGTTATTGTATATTAAATAATGAGCAGGTTCTAAAAATCTGCACATGTTCACAAAGGGGGTGAGAGTTTAGTTTATAGATCTAGATCTTTAGATTTAGATCTTTTCTGGAACAGAAGACAAAAAAAAAAAAAAAAAAGTTTGTATCAACGGTCGTGGTGGGTCTGTTGCAACGATGAGCAGGCATGTTCGGACGTCCTGCTGGTAAGCTGTCAAAGCAGACAGCAAGCCATAGGAGGTGGAGGCATTCCCTGCTCCATGTATATACATCTACTGCATATGTGCAGCTGTGGGGAATGCCTCCTGTTAGTGTTGGGCGAACGTTTCGGGACGAACATTGGCCGTTTACCTCGTTCGTTCAATGGGCTTCCCCACTGCCACCCGAACAAAACAAAAACATTTGCCAGTAAAAAAATAAATAAAAAAAAAATTATATATAAATATGGGTTTACACCTTAAAATGATTTTGTCCAAATAATAACAGCTCCCTTAAACTCCTGATGAAGCCTTGTGCAAAATGCATTAACTCAGTGGTGATTGAACATATATAATATATTTTGCAACGATGAAATGAATTTTACATTTATTGAATAAGTACAAGTTTTACTACTCAATGCATTTTTAATTGTTGTATTATATGCTGTTCATTATTATAGTATTTTCCAGGACGTGGTGCTGCCAATGTTCCCATCAATACCACAAGTGAGATATCTATGTAAAGAAATTATCTGTGATATATACAATCTGGCATTAGGCCCCTGAAGGATTTTAGACAGTAGATTGCCTGGCTTGTTACAGAAATCAAAGGGGGTTTTGCTCCCTTTAAATAAGCTATGGATATTATCTTTTTAATTTGGGAATTATTATGCGCTTCTCAACTATATCCTACCTTTTGGAATTACTATCCTAAAGCACCAGTTCGGAATTAAGGTACTATAGCATTTCTCTGCATTCCTGTGGGCCCTATTCTAGGGCACTAGAAATATTATGGATACCACATACTTGTTAGAACTTGTCAAATATATTTTCTTATAGGCCTTTTTGCAGTTATAGATAGTGGAGATCGGTTTTAAGGGAAAATTGCAACTTCCACTTTACTATGCAAGTATCGTATTGATCAAACCACACCCCTATTTAGTGAGTCGTATGTTTATACTGATATCCAATATACATTTTATATTTGCCTAGTTACCTTGTGTGTCCCCACATCCTGGCATATGAGCAGCTGCTGTAGGGGGGCTCCCATGGGTGTATGGCGTCAGTGCTGTTTGTGATCTGTGGTGCAAGCGATTGATAGAATATAATATCTGCATATTTCTCCTATTTTTTTCTTTCTTGTATGTTGTATTCTAATGAATATATGTTCTTATTCGAATAGCTATATTCAAGCTCCTGAAGAAGCGACTTATTGGTCAAGGA
The DNA here is from genome assembly GCF_905171775.1 of Rana temporaria. Taxonomy (NCBI): domain Eukaryota; kingdom Metazoa; phylum Chordata; class Amphibia; order Anura; family Ranidae; genus Rana; species Rana temporaria. The sequence goes on from NC_053495.1 coordinate 70,892,853, forward strand.
ACATGTTAAGCAGAATTATTTTATACTAGGAGGACAAGTGGAACCCCTAATTGAGAAGACTACATATGTGGATGCATTTATATGAATTGTTACACAATATATGGTATTCTACACACGATGGGAACCAAGGGGAGTGATACCTACATTTTAGATGCCTTATGTGTTGTCATTTTTTGTAATGTGAAATATAGTTTTAATGAAGATTAATAAATTGTTATACATTTTATACGTGCCTCTAAAGTCCATAAATGTTTTCGTTAACACAATCCTTTACCCCTTAATATGATTTTTAATAACAGTTTTTTTTATAAGCAAAGGGGTTTTCAACTTTATGTATTTTATGCAAAAGCAATATAAAGAGGCAATTTTTGGAGAAAAGCCGACAGTCAGACTTGGCTAGTCAAACACATGTAGCCAGAAAAGAGGGATTCAGGGAGGCCTGGAATTCAGAAAGCTAAAAAATTGTATTTCACCACTGCTGAGGCTTGGAGCACAGTGAGCCGGGATTGCATCGATCTAAATAGGCTGATCATGGTTAGTCTTGTGACACTTGTATTGCAGCACTGGTATGTGTTATAAGACACTTAAAGTGATACTAAAATGCACAATGTTTAATGTACATTATCTCTCATTTCTGCATATGGATGATAACACCATAATTTTAAATAAAAATATAACTAAAAAATCTTCTTTCCTAATCAATCCACAGCTGTCACATGACCCAGCTTTTTCCCAGCCTGTCTGTAGAGAAACAGTGTGTCAGAACCTGGGCCCTCTTCGGTGTCTGCCATTGACTCTTCCCACTGAGCTACCTGGGATGCTGGACAGCTCCCTGCCTGATCTGCTGGACAAACCTATCTGATCTGTTGAACAACCCGGCTTGTGTCTTGATTGCTGTTGAACCTTGAACCCCTTGCTCCTCCCATGAATTTCCTATAAAAGCCTTGTCTCAGCACTTCCTCTTTGCCAGGTTATTGTGCCTTCTCAGCCAGTGCCTTACTATTTGTCTGCCCTGCTGCCATCTGTATTTGATACCACTTGTGATAACCCTTGGCTTGTTCCTTGACTACTCTACTACCTGATCCCAACCTGCAACCACTCGTGATTGACCTCTTGGATTGTTTATTGACCACACTGCTGTTTAACCCTTTTCTGCTTATCTGCTACTGGACCCCGGCTTGCTCACACCCTGGTGGGGCAAACCTGAGGACCACGACCTGTTACTAGCTCGCTACTAAATCCATCTCCACCATCAGGAGCTCTGGTGAACACAAGCTAGTACTTAGTGGTAGGTGGAGCTTCTGGCCCCTCCAGCCTGTATCTAAGAATAAGAGTAAGGCGAAGCCTTCATCAAGATGTAATAGCCAACCCTTATTATATTTTGCTGGTTAGTGGGCATGGAGGGGGAGGGAGGGAATGGGCTGTCATTTACCACTGTGTACATATGCCCATATGTGCGACGCGATAATAACAAAAACAGTTTATTTATGGGAGAGCAACAGGCTTGTGTAATATGACCAAGAATGTGACAGAACCCCCTAGGAGACCACTCACCCTTTTGGATCGTACAGGGTTCTATAAATGTAACTGATGTAAAGCCTGTCAAACAGGGATAGAACTAGGAGATCTGACATTTTTTCTTCTGTAGTTACAGGGAACAATTATAATAATCAAACAATTCATTACATTACTAAATATGTCACTTATTTGTAATGTCCCAATGCAATCTTCAAGATGTGGGTAGGACAACTAGGAAACTAGCCACAAAAATAGAACATATTACCAACATAAAAAATGGATACAAAAATCGCAGTGTAGCCAACCATTTTAGGCAGGCACATAACAGGGACCCCACCCTCCTGCAGGTCTGGGAGATAGATAGGGTTCTCAAAAATTGGAGGGGTACGGACATTGTAAAAAAAAGCCTCCCAGATGGAGACCTAGTGGATTGATAGGCCTCAATCTCTCTATCCCCAGGGGTTGAACATTGATATAGATCTGAACTGCTTTATAGTCGACTTAGGATTTGTCTCCCGAACTTTAACAGTTCCAATACTGATTTTCTGAAATCTTGGCAAGGTTCACTGGGTTTGTATCCTGTAGTGGTCTTTTCACTTTTTTTATGTCTATATTGTATTGCAAAATTCTTCAAATGATACAGTAAACACATTTTTACAATTAACAAAATGTTCATTTCTATAGGTCTACTTCTATAGTCTCCACTTATGGACCCTTATGGACTCCAGGTCCATAAGGGACCTGAATCAGGAATCATCCATTAAATGTTTTATACATATTTTTCATACACATTTTTAGATGTATTTATTTGGGCTATGCTACCACATAGGCTATGAATGCCCATTGGTTATATAATTCCCCCCATTTGATAAAACGAATTGTAAAATTAAAATGGAGGGTGTACCATCATTTCACCACAAGATGGCAGTGGTGATTGTCATACTAATAGTCAATTTAGTTTACATAGATCGCAGTGTTTGATACATTTTATGTACAATTTTTCAATTGAACGTGCTCATATTTTTATATTCATTTTTATTGTGTATATTACAGTAGTCAAAGTTGTCAAATTTGGTTAAGTAAGGACTGCAGAGTGTGTACAGCCTGGGCAGATTTAGGTTTTCGATTTACTTTATGCATCGGCATAATGTAGTCTCATGGTCTCCATTTTGAAAGAGACCAACCAATTTGAAATTTTCTTCCATTATAAACAGAAACCTGAAATGGTGGCGCTTCACTTCCTAAAAACGCTATCACAGTGAAACCTACATCGGAGCAGGAAAGCGTCACTTCCAGGTCCCAAGTGATATTTCCAAGCTGGTTAGTCAGAACAAGGCTTGGATAGCATGCCAGCCCTGGAGAAGCCAGTTGAGATCTTCACAAGCTGTACACACTAGTTCCGGTGCATAGGCACCAATACAGGTGATACTCGAAAAATCTGAATATCGTGCAAAAGTTCATTTATTTCACTAATGCAACTTAAAAGGTGAAACCAATATATGAGATAGACTCATTACATGCAAAGCAAGATAGTTAAAGCCATAATTGGTCATAATTGTGATGATTATGGCTTACAGCGCATGAAAACCCCAAATCCACAATCTCAGAAAATTAGAATATTACATGCAATCAATAAAACAAGGATTGTACATAGAACAATATCGGACCTATGAAAAGTAGAAGCATGTATATGTACTCAGTACTTGGTTTGGGACCCATTTGCTGCAATTACTGCCTCAATGCGGCGTGGCATGGAAGTCTTCAGCATGTGGCACTGCTGGTGTTATGGAAAACCAGGATGCTTCAATAGCGGCCTTCAAGTCTTCGGCATTGTTCAGTCTCATGTCTCATCTTTCTCTTGGCAATGCCCCATAGATTCTCTATGGGGTCCAGGTCAGGCGAGTTTGCTGGCCAATCAAGCACAGTAATCCCACGGTCATTGGGAGTGTGGACAGGTGCCAAGTCCTGCTGGAAAATAAATTCAGCATCCCCATATAGCTCATCTGCGGAAGGAAGCATGAAGTGCTCCAAAATCTCCTGGTAGATGGCTGGGGTGACCCCGGACTCAATGAAGCACAGAGGACCAACACCAGCAGATGACATGGCTCCCCAAATCATCAAAGACTGTGGAAACTTCACACTGGACTTCAAGCATCTTGCAGTGTGTGCCTCTCCATTCTTCCTCCATACTCTGGGTCCTTGGTTTCCAAATGAGATAAAAAAAATTAGCTCTTATCAGAAAAGACGACTTTGACCAGACCAGGTGTGTTTTTCTTTAGCCCAGGTAAGACGCTTCGGACATTGTTTGTTGTTCATGATTGGCTTGACAAGAGGAATACAACATTTGAAGCCCATGTCCAGGATCCGTCTCAGCCTCAGTTCACTCCTTGTGAAAGTCTGCGACACTTTTGAATGGCCTTTTTTTGACAATCGTCTCCAGTCTGCGGGCATCCCTGCTGCTTGTGCACCTTTGTCTTCCACACTTTTCCCTTCTACATAACTTTCTATTAATGTGCTTTGATACAGCACTTTGGGAACATCCAACTTCTTTTGCAATTATCTTTTGAGGCTTTCCCTCCTTATGGAGGGTGTCAATGATGGGTTTCTGCACAACTATCAAGTCAGCAGTCTTTCCCATGATTGTGATTCCTACTGAACCTGACAGAGACCATATAAAGGCTCAGGAACCCATTGCAGGTGTTACGGCTTAATTAGCCGATTAGAGTGGGACACTTTGACCCTAGAATATTGCACCTTTTCACAATATTCTAATTTTCTGAGATTGTGGATTTGGGGTTTTCATGAGCTGTAAGCCATAATCCTCACAATTATGACAAATCACGGATTGAACTATCTTGCTTTGCATGTAATGAGTCTATCGCATATATTAGTTTTACCTTTTAAGTTGCATTAGTGAAAAAAATGTACTTTTGCACGATATTCAAATTTTTTGAATTTCACCTGTACACGTGAGCAATTCCCTTTTGTCATGTTTTACCAATAAAAGACTACACTGTTTTAAATCTTGCCTCCTGCAGGGTAATTTTTTCTATACGTTTTCCACTCTAATGTTGGAATGAAGTGGAGCTTCTCATTAGGGGATCCCAGACATTTTGTGGTTTCACAAGCCTATTTTGGCCTACCTGTAAAAAGGGGTCAAACACCTCTGGTGAGTGTACATCTATTGACACAGACAGCAGGACTCGACCCAACATCATTGGATTTGATTGACAGCAGTGGGAGCCAATGGCTGCGCTGCTATCAATCTATCAAATCAGGACATGAGACACCAGCCGGAGCTGGTGTGCTCGTTCCTGTTGCGGGAATTACAGGGCTCAGGTGAGTAAAAGGGGGCTGCTGCACGACAAGAGGTTTTTCACCTTCATGCATAGAATGCATGAAGGTGAAAGACCTTACGGGTTTGCAACCCCTTTAACTACTTAAGATCCAGACCTTTATGCAGGTAAAAGAACCTGGCCAGTTTTTGCGATTCAGCACTGCGTCGCTTTAACTGACAATTGTGCGGTCGTGCGATGTGGCTCCCAAACAAAATCGGCGTCCTTTTTTTCCCCACAAACAGAGCTTTCTTTTGGTGCCATTTGATCACCTCTGCGGTTTTTATTTTTTGCGCTATAAACAAAAATAGAGCGACAATTTTGAAAAACAATCAATATTTTTTACTATAATAAATATCCCCAAAAAAAAAAATATATATATTTTTCTCAGTTTAGACCGATACGTATTCTTTTACCTATTTTTGGTAAAAAAAAAAAATCGCAATAAGCGTTTATCGATTGGTTTGCGCAAAATTTATAGCGTTTACAAAATAGGAGATAGTTTTATTGTATTTTTATTAATATATTTTTTTTACTACTAATAGCAGCGATCTTTTTCGTGACCGCGACATTATGGCGGGCACATCGTTCAATTTTTGGGACCATTGTCATTTTTACAGCAAAAAATGCTATAAAAATGCATTGTTTACTGTGAAAATGACAATTGCCGTTTGGGAGTTAACCACTAGGGGGCGCTGAAGGGGTTAAGTGTGACCTCATATGTGTTTCTAACTGTAGGGGGCGGAGCTGGACGTGTGACATCATTGATCGTGTTTCCCTATATCAGGGAACACACGATCAATGACACTGCCACAACGAAGAACAGGGAAGGTGTGTTTACACACACCTCTCCCGTTCTTCAGCTCCGGATGACCGATCACGGGACACCGGCGGCGATCGTGTCCGCCGGCGCGGTCACGGAGCTTTGGACCGGGTCGCGTGCACGCGCCGGCGGCGTGCGACCCCACGGCTGGGCTTAAAGGTACGTGGATGTGCCCATCCGTGCCATTCTGCCGATGTATATCGGCGTGAAGGGGTCCTTAAGTGGTTAAGCATTGAAGCATTTGCACGAGTACAAGTACTTTGGGGACAGGACAACTTAATTGCATTAAAGGGACGATAAAGAGGGCCATGTACCATCAAAATCCCTCAGTCAGGGCATTGAAAAATAGGATCTTTATAACAGCTTACCTGTAAAATCCTTTTTTTGGAGTATATCTCAGGACACAGAGCTGCATAGTAATAACTATGGGTTATAGGCCTACCTTTAGGTTATGGACACTGGCACACCCAAGGCAGGAAGTCCCCTCCCCTATATAACCCCTCCCATAACGAGAGTACCTCAGTTTTTGCAGCAAGCAATAAGTATTCCCAGAAGAGGGGCGGGAGCCCTGTGTTCCGTGATATACTCCAAGAAAAGGATTTTACAGGTAAGCTGTTATAAAAATAGGAATTGTATACTTGGCCACATGCCGATGTGGTGCCTTTTATATCAGCAAAACTAAACGTCCTTTTGCCAAAAGAATTCAGGACCATCTAAATTATCTAGATGCTGGCCTTGTATATACTCCGATCTGTAAACATATTGGACTTAATCACAGTTATGACCCAACATTTGTATCGTTTTTTGCATTGGAGGTCATCCCCTTTCCGGAAAGGGGAGGTGACTTCGATAAGAAGATACTTCAACGTGAGGCCAGGTGGATCTTTGACCAAAGGGCCACCTATCCACCTGGCCTCAACACCTCTTTGTCCTTTAAACCCTTTCTTTAGATGCAGTATCAATGTACTGTTATCCACTTATCAATATAAGGTACCCCTTCTCTTTTTTTTTTTTTTGGGATAGTTTTTTAGGTAATCTCTATATACATACGATTCTTATAGTGGTTGATGAATTGTTGTTGAATTTATCGCACTATTAATATTAGAGGTGCACCGAAATGGAAATTTCAGAACCGAAACGAAACCGAAATAAAAAAAAATGTCAGGCCGAAACCGAAACCGAAACCGAAAATGACTTTTCTTTTTTTTTTTTTTATAATACACTCACTGTGCCCCCAATTGCCTGCCTTTTGTTTCTTTTTTTTTTTTATTATTACTTTATCACTTTTTTTGTAAGCTTGTCATTTTCCTTTTTTTTTTTGTATAATTCTTATTTTTAATATTATTTTTCTTATTCTTTAATTACTTATTTTATTCATTGAATTATTATTCAGGTTCCTCCAAACAGATTACTGTAATTTCTTCAGGATTTCCAAGTAACAATGTTGGCTGGCCCTTGTATCATGTTATATGGACTCATAGTGAACATTTGCATCCATTCTTTGCTTTTTAGTTGCTCACTCCTTGCATCATTGTGGACATCTTCCCCCTCCTCAAACTGCCAAAGCCATTCAGGCTGTATGCTGAAACTTTTTCTTTTACACAATTGGAGGTGACAGGTTCTCTTTATTAACCCTGTCACCTCAGGAGTGGATTGGCATCAGGGACAGGACACAGAAGCCAGGCTAGACAGCGAGGGGGGGGGAGGAGGGGGGACAGAGTCCCAAACATATAGCCAACCGGAGGGAGGAGGAGGAGGGGGGACAGAGTCCCGAAGATAAATCCAGCAGGGCGGAGGTATGTGGGGGGGGGGGGGGGGGGGCGGAAGGCTGCTAGAAGGAAAAGCAGCTCACCGTCGCCCGTATGCTGAAACTGTTTCCACACACGCTTCTAGCATACAGCCCCGCCTCCTCCTAACCCCACGCTATGATAGACAGAGCACATCTCAGCATTAGAACGGCTTTCTGTTTATCATAGCGTGGGGTAAGGAGCAGGCGGGGCTGTGTGCGAGCAGTGTGTGAAGACAGGCACAGTGTGTTTTACCGCTCTGCAGCCACTAGTCATATCGGCAGTTTTAAAGCTGTTTCGGCATGTGCCCAAAACAGCTGTTTTCGGCCGATATGTTTCGGCACCGATATATCGGTGCATCCCTAATTAATATCTATTATTACAGTGCCTTGCGAAAGTATTCGGCCCCCTTGAACTTTGCGACCTTTTGCCACATTTCAGGCTTCAAACAAAGATATAAAACTAATTTTTTTGAAGAATCAACAAGTGGGACACAATCATTAAGTGGAACGAAATTTATTGGATATTTCAAACTTTAACAAATACAAAACTGAAAAATTGGGCGTGCAAAATTATTCAGTCCCTCTACTTTCAGTGCAGCAAACTCTCTCCAGAAGTTCAGTGAGGATCTCTGAATGATCCAATGTTGACCTAAATGACTAATGATGATAAATAGAATCCACCTGTGTGCAATCAAGTCTCTGTATAAATGCACCTGCACTGTGATAGTCTCAGAGGTCCGTTTAAAGCGCAGAGAGCATCATGAAGAACAAGGAACACACCAGGCAGGTCCAGGATACTGTTGTGGAGAAGTTTAAAGCCGGATTTGGATACAAAAAGATTTCCCAAGCTTTAAACATCCCAAGGAGCACTGTGTAAGCGATAATATTGAAATGGAAGGAGCATCAGACCACTGCAAATCTACGAAGACCTGGCCGTCCCTGTAATCTTTCAGCTCATACAAGGAGAAGACTGATCAGAGATGCAGCCAAGAGGCCCATGATCACTCTGGATGAACTGCAAAGATCTACAGCTGAGGTGGGAGACTCTGTCCATAGGACAACAATCAGTCGTATACTGCACAAATCTGGTCTTTATGGAAGAGTGGAAAGAAGAAAGCCATTTCTTAAAGATATCCATAAAAAGTGTCGTTTAAAGTTTGCCACAAGCCACCTGGGAGACACACTAAACATGTGGAAGAAGGTGCTCTGGTCAGATGAAACCAAAATCGAACTTTTTGGCAACAATGCAAAACATTATGTTTGGCGTAAAAGCAACACAGCTCATCACCCTTAACACACCATCCCCACTGTCAAACATGGTGGTGGCAGCATCATGGTTTGGGCCTGCTTTTCTTCAGCAGGGACAGGGAAGATGGTTAAAATTGATGGGAAGATGGATGGAGCCAAATACAGAACCATTCTGGAAGAAAACCTGATGGAGTCTGCAAAAGACCTGAGACTGGGACGGAGATTTGTCTTCTAACAAGAAAATGATCCAAAACATAAAGCAAAATCTACAATGGAATGGTTCACAAATAAACATATCCAGGTGTTAGAATGGCCAAGTCAAAGTCCAGACCTGAATCCAATCGAGAATCTGTGGAAAGAACTGAAAACTGCTGTTCACAAACGCTCTCCATCCAACCTCACTGAGCTTGAGCGGTTTTGCAAGGAGGAATGGGCAAAAATTTGAGTCTCTCAATGTGCAAAACTGATAGAGACATACCCCAAGCGACTTACAGCTGTAATCGCAGCAAAAGGTGGCGCTACAAAGTATTAACTTAAGGGGCTGAATAATTTTGCACGCCCAATTTTTCAGTTTTTTATTTGTTAAAAAAGTGTGAAATATCCAATAAATTTCGTTCCACTTCATGATTGTGTCCCACTTGTTGATTCTTCAAAAAAAATTACAGTTTTATATCTATGTTTGAAGCCTGAAATGTGGCAAAAGGTCGCAAAGTTCAAGGGGGCCGAATACTTTCGCAAGGCACTGTATTTAATGTCTATTTATCCACTGTCCCGGTCCATCTCACTATCTGTCTATTTACCTGATAGATTATATATCCATCCAAGCATTAAATGCTGGGTCATGCATTGTTTTGCATTACATTGGCTTACCTCTGGCATTAATTAATATTTAATTGAATAGGTTCCCGGCTACTCACATATTTGCATGTATACCAACTTGATTGGGTTGTGTGTGTCTTATAACGGTTATTACACGTAGACATATACATGTTAACTTATTATTTTGTATTTTAATAATTTACAGACTTTTGGTTTGTTGCTGGGGTCTCCACTCGCTCTAATATCTGCACATCGTCTGACCAAGAGGATCTGACTACCACTGGTCAGTGCCTTGGCATTTTTGCTCCCCTCGCTACTGGGACTCCTTGGGCTGCGTTCTGGCACATATAACTCAGTTATTAGCAGAATTGGTGAGCACACAGTAATTTTCTCTTTACTGATATAAATATGTAATGTGCTATATTACATTATTTGATGTGTATTAATGGCGTATTTTTTATGTCACACACAGACCACATAATCCAAAAGAAAAGTTGTGTGGCCCTGACGAAGCACCTTTGTGCGAAACTTCTTGGCTACCTGCATACTGTCATTTATCCTGCTTTTGTAACTACTGTGGTCCATATTAAACTTTGGAATTGTTTTTAATAAGCATTATTACATTTTTATAGATTTTCATAAAATCATCTGTGTTTAGCATGCTTGCTTTTTTACAGCATTTGACACTTCTTACTTTAAAATCCCTTAATTTGGGAGTGGTTATCTCTCCCAAATAGTTTTTTTTCTTTTTATTAGTTATAAAAATCCTATTGTTCTTTTCGTACATCACATGACACAGAGCTGCATAGTAATAACTATAGGATGTCCCAAAGAAATGCCATCTGAGGGGAGGGAGACACCCAAAACGAGCAGGGCGCCATCAGATGTGAGGACCTATACAGCAGCCTGCAGCACACTGCGCCCGAAGGCGCCCAGCCTCTTGTTCTTTTACATAGAACTGCTAGAATTTAGTGAACGTATGGACTGAAGACCAGGTTGCGGCCCTACAGATCTGAGTCATGAAGGCTTGGTGATGCACTGCCCAAGAAGCACTAACTGCTGTTAGAATGTGCTCTAATTTTAAAAGGCGAAATTCTCCCTTTTCAAACTATAAGCCTGAACAATAACCTGTCGAATCCACTTGGCAGAAGTAGATGTTGATGCTGCCTGTCCCTTCCTGGGCCCTTCTGGCAGCACAAACAAAAACATCCTTTTTTTCGAATCTGAGCAGTCGCCTTTAGATAGATTCCAACTGCTCTCACTACATCCAAGGAATGTAATGACTTCATTTTTTCCAGAACCTCGTTCTGTGGAAGAGAAGGGAAAACCACATCTTGGTTCAAATGAAAACCTGACATTACCTTAGGTAGAAAAGATGGATGAGGCCGAAACTCTACCTTATCCTTATGAATGATCAAACATGGCTCTTTACAAGAAAGAGCAGCCAATTCTGACACCCTTCTAGCAGAGGATATAGCCACCAGAAAAACCAACTTCCTAGTGAAAAGGACTAAAGGAATATGGCGTAAAGGTTCAAAGGGTTGCTTCTGCAATGCCGACAGAACCAAATTTAAGTCCCATGGACACAAAGAAGACTTCACTGGCGGATTGATCCACGTTACCCCCTGTATAAAGGCCCAAACCAAAGAATGCGTGGCTAGTGGTCTTTGAAACAATACTGACAAGGCCAAGACCTGACCCTTGATGGTACTCAAGGCCAGCTTCATTTCCACGCCTAGTTGTAGAAAGGCAAGAATTCTATGACATACTTACAAGGATGCCAACCTTTGGCTTTGCCCCAGGACACATATGAATTCCAGACTCTGTAGTATATGAGTCTGGAAGCTGGTTTCCTAACACTAACCAGAGAAGATACTACTGGCCCAGAAAGCCCCTGAATCTTTAGAATGTGGGATTCAACAGCCAGACCGTCAAACTTAGTGTTTGTAAAGAAGGGTGGAATATCGGACCCTGGGAGAGCAGATCTGGACGAGGTGGAAGGGCCCACGGTTCCCCACAGCCATTTTTACAACTTTCGCGTACCAGGACCTTTGGGCCATGCCTGAGCTACAAGAACCACCAGCTTTCCTTCCAGCTTGATCCTGCAAAGAAGTTGTGGTAACAGCTGAACTGGAGGGAATGCATAAATCAGAGAAAACTGATTCCAGGGATTTTTCAGCGCATCTGTCCCGAATGTGAGTGGATCCCTTGTCCTTGACATGAAGTTGCTCACCTTCCTATTGAACCCGGATGCCAACAGATCTATGTCCGGGGTCACCCATCTTTGACATAAGGCTAGAAAGATGTCAGGGTGAAGAGACCACAACCCGGGGCCAACTGCTGGCGACTTAAGAAGTCTGCCTGCCAATACTCTATCCCTGGAATGAAGACTGCAGATATGCAAGGAACATTGTTCTCTGCCCAGGCCAGGATATGGTTCACCTCCCTCTGGGCTGAGTGACTCCTGGTGCCCCCTTGGTGATTGATATAGGCTACTGCAGTGGCATTATTGGATTGAATTCTGACAGGACAATGCTGCAAGCTGAGCATTCAGGCCTTCAGGGCCAGGCTCGCCGCCCAAATTTCCAGAATGTTGATGGACAAGGCCTTCTCGAAATCAAACCACCTGCCCTGGACAGTCATTTCCCAACCTGAAAGGTTGGCATCCATTGTGACCACCTTCCAGGTAACCGGAGCGAAAGACTTCCCTTTTATCAGATTTCTGGGCACCAACCACTAACTGAGGCTCTAACATACCCCTGGGTTCAGGCTCATAGGAAAGTCCAAAACCTGGATCTTTTTGTTCCAGACGGAAAGGATACTGGTCTGCAACAGTCTTGAATGAAACTGAGCATAAGGAACGGCATCGAATGAAGCCACCACCTTCCCTAGGAAGCCTCATGCAAAGGCGAACGGAAGGATGATTTTTCGCCTTGATCATCTGGACCAGTTTCTCTCAAAGAGCTGACCTTTGCCTGGGACAAAAAAACTTTCCTTTGGTCTGTATATATGACCACACCTAAGTACTCCAGCCTCTTTGCTGGTTGTAGTAAGGATTTCTCTAAATCGAGAATCCAACCCAAGTACTGAAGATACTTGACTGTGCTGAGCACCCCCTGGTTCAAGCGGGCTACCAACTGATTTACCAGCATCAGATCGTCTAGGTAAGCTGTAATAGTTATACCCTGAGCTCTTAGCCTGGCCAAAAGCGGGGCCAGAATCTTCGTAAACATAAGGGGCTAGATTCAGAAAGGAGTTACGTCGGCGTATCTTCAGATATGCCGTCGTAACTCTGAATGAGGGCCGTTGCATCTCGGCGCCTGATTCATAGAATCAGATACGCCTCAATGTTGCCTAGATACGAGCGGCGAAAGTCTCCTACGTCGTCGTATGTTAGGGTGTATATTTACGCTGGCCGCTAGGGGCGCTTCCGTAGATTTCCGCGTAGAATATGCAAATTAGATAGATACGCCAATTCAGAAACGTACGTCTGCCCGGCGCATTGATTTACGTTGTTTACGTTAGGCTTTTTCCGGCGTAAAGTTACCCCTGCTATATGAGGCGTAGCCAATGTTAAGTATGGACGTCGAATTTTGCGTAGTTTGCATAAGTCGTACACGAATAGGGCTGTGCGCAAGTTACGTGCACGTCTAAAGCAATGACTAAAGCAATGACTATTTTCGGAGTAACTTGGAGCAAGCGCAGTTCGTTAGTAACGTCAATTACGTGGGGTCACGATTAATTAGCATACAACACGCCCCCTACCAGACTATTTTGAATTAGGCGGGCTTACGCCGGCCCATATAAGCTATGCCTCTGTAACTTCGGGCGCAAGTTCTTTCTGAATACGGGACTTGCCTCTCAAAGTTACGGCGGCGTAGCGTATATGAGATACGCTACACCCGCCTAAAGATAGGCATTTGCTTCTGAATCTAGCCCAAGGTGTGCAGTAGACAGACCGAAGGGCAAGGCTACAAACTGATAATGGTGATGCTTTACTAAGAACCATAGGAACCTCTGGTTTTAGATCTAGAATAGGTCTGAGATCCTCGTTTGGCTTTGGCACTGTGAAGAGATTTGAATTAAACCCCAACCCGTGCTCCTCCAGGGGAATCTTTACGATTACCCCGTTAGACAACAGCCATTCTAGTGCCAAAAACAGAGACCTTCTTTGGGAACGCTTGATCTCAGAAAGGAGGCGGTGGAGGCTCTCTCAAAACTCTAGTTTGTAACCCAGAGACAGATCTTTTAGACCGGGTGGCCCTTGGGTGGCTGTCAGATAGGGAGAGGAAGGTATTGGTTTGTCCAATTACGAGTAAGGAGATCATGGAGGTCATATGTACATTTCCGGGGGGAAAGGCACCAGGTTCAGATGGAATTCCGGTGGAATTCTATAAAAAATATGTTTTTAATAGCCCTAAAACTTGCAGAAGTATTTACAAGTGGTTTATTGAAAAGGGCCCTCCCAGACTCAATGAGAGAGGCACAGATAACATTAATATATAAAGAAAGGAAGGAAGGATCCAAAATTATGTTCGTCATATAGGCCAATAGCATTATTAAATATAGATTTTAAAATATGGACAAAAATATTAACACTAAGACTACAACCCCTGCTCAGAAATATTATAGTTTCAGATCAGACAGGATTTATGCCACAGAAAACAACAGATGTTAATTTACGTAGGCTATATACAAATATACATACTCACCATATTCAGGAGGGATATTGGAATGGCAATTTCTATAGGAAATACTCAGAAGGATAGGATTTCCATTAGTATTCATTAAGTGGATACAAATAATATATGGGAGACCAATGTCAACGGTTAAATTGGGAGGAAAGCACTTATCTTTTTTCCAGTTATACAGAGGCACAAGGCAGGGTTGCCCTCTCTCTCTCTGGCACTCTTCGCAATAGCAATAGAGCCAGTGGCAGAGGCTCTTAGGACTTTGCCAGATATTCAAGGACTCCGAGTGGGAGTGCTGGAGGAGAGGGTAGCCCTGTACGCCTATGATATGCTGCTGTTCTTGAGAGACGCGGGACCATTTCTAGAAGGAGCATTAGAATTACTAAATACTTTTTACAGGGCTTAAAGTAAATTGGGGTAAGTCCCTATTATTCCCCATTGATCAGGGAGCACAGGATACCGCTGTCCCAAATCTACCATTGAAATGGGTGACGGAATTCAGGTGCCTTGGCATAATATCTACACAGGTTGAGGATTTCCGAATGTTGAACTTGGATCCAGTAATACAGGAGTTTAGGAAAAAACTAAAAAAGGTATGGGAAACGCTGCCTCTGTCATTATTAGGACGTATAAATCTAGTAAAGATGAAGATTCTTCCTAAATTTTTGTATTTAGAAACTCTCCACAATGGTTGCCTAAAATCTTTTTTTGTACAATTACATGGTATGCTTTCTGCATTTATATGGGCAAATAAACCAGCTAGAATTAAATAAAGTACACTTATGAGACCAGCAGTAAGGGGGGGGGGGGTTGTACTTCCCAGACATTTACAAGTATTATTTAGCCACACAGTTAGTGACGGTGGGGAGATGATTGAACCCTGATGGGTTTTACTCTGCCACAATGTTGGAAGCAGCAGTGTTCCAATTGGTGGAGGCACTGCAGGGATTGCTGTGTGTGTGTGTGTGTGTGTGTGTGTGGGGGGGGGGGGTGTTAAAATCTAGGTGGATCTGACCCCTCCAATGATGACAACAGTAAAAATATGGAAAGGTGCCATAGTAAGAGAGGGATGTTCGAAAACGAATTTATCCCCAAATACTCCATTGTAAAGAAATCCTGAATTGCCACATTTAAACTCCATTCAGGATCCAGGGGCATGGACTAAATATCTCTCGCAAGTATTACAGGGGGACATTTTTTTCTCATTTGCAGAAATGAGGCAGCTCTGGAATGTGCCGGAGAGTTATACTTTCAGATATATGCAACTTGTTCATGCTCTATCAGCTCAGTTCCCTGGAGGGACTCCGCAATTAATGCTTTTAGGTTTGGAGCAAATGTAAAGGAAAAAAAGAAGTCAACCTCAACCCTGTATACGTATTTATTAAGGACTACACTGGCAGATATAAGTAAATTAAGTGAATGCTGGAGAAGAGATGTACCAAATTTAGTGGAGGAGAATTGGGAGGAGGTATGGGGGTTCCCATTTCAGATATTAGTATCACTTCGAGACAAATTAATACAATTTAAAATAATACATAGGAGCCACTATGACCATATAAGCTATACAATATTTCCCCATCAAATCCTCAAAATTGCTGGAGATGTGCAGACATTCCAGGAAACTTCATGCACATATTTTGGTCTTGCCTGAAGATGGTGGTATTTTGGAGGGAGGTCCTGAGAATAATTGTTATAGTGACATCAATAGTTCTGGAATAGGCAAAGATCTGCCTATTAGGATTAGTAGGGAAGAATATCACCTCTATAGGAAAGACACAGGTGGGCCTATTATTATTTTATGCTAGAAAGACAATAGTGTTAAATTGGAAGAAGGTGGAAGCTCCCTTGGTGGAACATTGGAAAAATCTAGCGAACATTGTATAGACATACTGTAATAGAGGATATGGGGAGAAATGCGAAAGAGAATGGGCAAGTTGGATAGAGAATCTTATGACGGCTTCAGGATGAAAAGGGTATAAAGAGAGGATAAACCACACCATGGAATAAAGGGAGAGAGATGAATGTATAAAAGGAATGTCAAGTGTAATTTTATGGAAGCTCCGGAGAGCAGATAAATGTAAATTGTGAAATGTATATGTATGTTTTCTTAATTCTTAATAGATTTATAATAATAATAATAAAAAAAGTCAGCTGCTACAGTATGTGTTTTTTTTGCTGATGGGGGGGGGTTGTAAAGGTTCATGTTTTTTCACCTTAATGCATCCAATGCATTAAGGTGAAAAAACATCTGATGTTTGGAAGAGAGCTTCCCAGGAGGGTTACCAGAAGTAGGGAGGAACCGAGACAGCCCGAGAAGATGAGAATCGCCCGGGGCCACTCTGCAAAACGAACAGCACAGTGGAGGCAAGTATGTTTGTTAGTTTTATTTTTTTTCAATTTAAAAACCCCTTTAAAGTAGAACTTCACTCTCTCAATCATTGGCTATTATATCATATCGGCTTGTTTTAAACTTTTTATCATTTCTACAGTTACTTCCGTGTTTCTATACCTAGGAAAATTACTTCATATCCTAGGAGTCTTCAGGAGTGAGTGAGTGAGTGAGTGAGTGAGAAACTTATATAGCGCAACACATGCAAACTGAATCGCCTCTGGGCGCTTCAAGAGGGGCTCTCACAGCCAAGAACACCCTCTCCTGCTTGCATGCCTGAGCTTAGGGCAGATGGATTCCAGGAAGTAAATGCTTCATTAATTATCTGCCCTTACTCAAGACGACCACAGACAGAAATGCTAGGGGGTTGCTTTTTGAAGGGATTTCTCAACAAAATAATGCATGGAGACATGGATGGATAGGCAAGTTTGCATTGAATATTAAAAAAGTATTAAATAGCATTTTTATTTGTGGTACTCAGATAAAGTGTAGTTCCACTTTAGCGGCCAAAACTGTTTTTTTTTTCTCAGCGGCGTCTGGGTCTGGCTTCCATGGCAATATACCCCCTTTTAACTTTGCAGCAACTGCAGGAATTTAAAGTGGATGTAAACCCTCATATATAGCCAGTGAAGTGAACTGCCTCAGATACTACACAGGGATGTAACAAACATGCAGTTTTACATGCATATCTGCTATCTTAATCTTTATTATACTGTTTAGAAAGTGCACAACATTAGATTTTCTCTTCAAGGTTAGCACTGCAGTGAAGCCTGGGCATACAATACAGCCAGAACAGCCGATTGGAGGAAAGGCACATGCCCCCTCTCCTAATAGGTAGAATATTTCAGCTCTGTTTGCTTAATCATTCAGCTCTGTGATAATCTATTTATAGCAACCTCCCCAACACAAAACTCTGGCTGCTTTTATCATATGTGATGGAGAACCTTAGCGGAGTTTTTAGACTAACAGAAGAACGAAGCAGGAGACATAGGGACATAGTGCTTTGAAGAGAGATAACAAAACATTGCAGATATATGTGCCCAGCTCCAATTTCATTAAAGGGGAGTTCCAGCCTTTTTTTAAGTTTATTAAAAGTCAGCAGCTACAAAAAGTGTAGCTGCTGACTTTTAATAAACAGACACTTACCTGGGGGCGTGGCCGGGATGTGAACGAGAGCAGACGTGTGCTGACTGAGTTTCCGCTCCTACCGCTATCCTGGCTTGATTTCCAGTGCCAATTCCTTCTTCCAGCAACCGCCTGCCTGACATCCTGGGGCGAAAGAAGGCACCTGGCACCCCGAGGCCTCCTCCGCTGTCTCCGGGTAAGCTCCGCTCGTCCGCGGGGATCGGCGACCGAGTCGCGGCGGCCATCTTACCCACGAGGCTCCCTGCACAGGAGATGTCGGCTAGCTCTCCAGCCTCCCCTAATCCACCGGCATCCGTGGCCATCAAGGAGGGTCGAGACTCGGTGATGGTCAAAATTGACCACTTAGTGGCGGATGTCAGCCTGATCCGCCATGACATGGACAAATTTAGGGACCGGTTCGTGGAGGTGGAGGGCCGCATTTCTCAGCTGGAGGATTCCACAAGAGCCGATTTCCAGGGACCTGCATGCCCTACAACTACAGGTCAAGGCCCTGCAGGAGAAGTCCATCGATACCGAAAATCGGCTCAGGAGGAACAATATCAGGGTCCTGGGCCTCCCTGAAAAGGCGGAAGGCCTCAGGCCTGCAGAATTTACAGAAGCCTTCCTGATCTCCCTCCTGGGCCTGCCAGCCATGCCGCCTACGTTTGTGGTTGAGAGGGCCCACAGGGTCCCTCCCAAGCCTCCGATCCCAGGAGCCCCTCCTCTGCCTTTCCTGCTCCGGCTGCTCAATTACAGGGATCGAATCCTGGCTGCCACCAGAGAAAAGCGGGATTTACTCTACAACGGGGCCAAGATCATGCTTTTTTTCTGACTACTCCCCAGAGGTGCAACACAGACGCCGCTCCTTTACAGAGGTGAGGAGATCCCTGCGGGATCAAGGCCTCAAATTCAGCCTACTCTATCCCAGCAAGCTACGGGTGATTGATGGGGACCGCACCCACTTTTTCATGGATCCGGAGGCGGCCATGTCGTGGCTGGAGGGTCGATGAGGGACTTCACCCTGCGGCAGGTATCTGTGTTTATTGCCCTGTCCATTCCCTGCGGTCACCTGGCCTGCTCCCCCTCCGAGACTGCCCTATCAATTTTTGTCGATACCTTAATTTTTCATGCCATTCCTGCCTGTTACTCGCTATGGCTGCAGTTGCCTTCCCCCCCTCTCCCACTGCTGGCAGGGGTACAGGAATGCCATGTCACCTGTGATGTCGCCTGTTGCCTGGCTCATGATCCGGTGCCTTCCCCGAACCCCTGTCTCTATGTTTTTTTTCTGCCCCCAGCCCTTATTGCTTTTCTCCTTCTCAGTTAACTTTGGGCATCGGCCGTCATGCACTGCCTTGACCGGGAATCAGTCCTACTTCGGCTAATAGGAGACGTGACTGCTCAGTGCACGAACTAGGACACACATTACCTCGGACCACGGACGTGGTGGCACTCCAGGACTTCTGCCCCCCCCCTCCCCTGTGATTTTTGGGTCTCCCCCATTGTGTCTGTTTTTTTTTTCTCTCCCCTCTTGTGTTTTTTTGTCACCCTCTTTGCTCTCCGGAGCCTGGACACTGACCATTGGTCTCTGACGTGCCCGCTGTCCGGGAACTGGTGTGGGCGACCTGGCGCCTGCCGTGTAGGGCCCCCAGTTTTTAGGGGCTCATTTACACTGTTTTTTGACTGTTTTGGGGAAGAAACTATTCCCGCCCCTCTGACCGTTGTTAGAGGGCTGGGACATAGTAGGATAGGTACTTTGTGCCTGGGAATTTGGTTTTGCTCAATGTTGGTTATGTTTGTTCAGCTCAATGCCTTTCACTGTTTTTTAAATATGCCATGCTCAAGCGTTCATACTATGCAATACTGTGTGCTCAGGATCTTGCTGCTCCTGGGGTGCCCCGGGGTGTATCTATATAGTTCTCCCTTTTATTTCCTGCCCCCTCTACCAGGTGGCTGACCGTTCATCTGACTCATTTACCATTCTCTCCTGGAATGTCAGAGGCCTTAACTCTAAATTTAAACGTGCCACCCTCTTCCAATATCTCAAAACTCGCTCGCCCCAGCTTATTTTACTCCAAGAAACTCATCTCATGGGCAGCAAGATCCTGACTCTTAAGAAACCCTGGGTACAACGGGCGAAACACGCTACTTACTCTACATATGCCAGGGGTGTGTCCATCCTTGTTCACAAAAATTTCCCCTGCGTGATCGAGGAGGTCCGTTTGGACCCCCAAGGTAAATATGTGGTACTAGTCTTCACGCTTTGGGCACAGAGGTACATTATTGTCAACATATACATCCCCCCCCCCCTTTTCACCTGCCTTATTATATGAGGTGATGGACAAGATTACGCCTTTCTGCCCGGGGAGGATTCTGGTAATGGGTGATTTCAATGCCATCTTGTCACATGACCTGGACAGACCTGCGCCGCCTAAACATCGATGTACGGACCTGCTTGCCTGGGCTCAGGCGGTGGGTCTGGTGGAAGCACCCTGGGGTGAGAGCCTATTCGTGCTTCTCGGCTTCCTACAAGACCTGTCCCTGATCCCGGATAGATCTGGCCTTCTCCAATCCCGCACTGTTAGCGGATGTGTTGGGGGCGGACTATCTTTCCGAGCGGTCTGTCCGACCACAGTCCATTGGTGGTGGTGCTCCGCTCTCCGGCATTGCGCAGTGCTGCGCTTTGGCGGCTGGGCGCGCAATGGGTCGCTCATCCGGATATAGCTGAAACCATGCCCCCCTTACTTACTGAATTTTGGGAACGTAATGCAGGCACTTCCTCTCCTGAGGTTGTGTGGGATACATTTAAGGCCTACACTAGAGGGCAATACATCTCCTCCATAGCTAATGTCAAGAAACAACACTCAGCTCGGACCCGGGAACTGGAGCAAATGACTACTGACAGATACAACTTGGACCCCACATCGGATCACTTTGATCAAATGATGGCGGTCCAACGGGACCTGCATCTACACCTGGCTGAGGCAACTCGCCTGGAGATCCACAAGGGCAAGCAACGGGCCTTTGAGCAGGGGGACTGTAACGGCCGCCTGTTGGCTATGATGGCCCAACATGATCACCCCTCACGACAATCTCGCTTCTTCAGACCCCTGGGGGTGGAACTGTGTCCTCCCCCCAGGAGATCCTCCAGACCTTTAGTGACTTTTATAGGACTTTGTATTCCTCTGGCCTGCCTGCGGACTTCCGACCTGAGACTTTAAATGCCTTGATGTATTCGCTGGCGCTAGGCTGGCTCTCGGATGGGGAGAGAGAGGCTCTAGTTCAGCCGTTTATGGCCCTGGAGGTACAGAGGGCCATCCAATCCTTCCCGCCGGGCAAGGCGCCCGGGCCGGATGGGCTCCCGCTAGACTTCTACAGGGCACATGTGGGCCTTTTTCCATGTACCACGCTCACTTAACGCTAATATATAAACCTACCAAGGACCCAACTTCATGTGCCTCGTACCGACCCATTGCCCTTCTGAACACCGACTTTAAAATCCTGACTAAACTTCTTGCCCTCCTGTTATATCCCATGCTGCCCACGGTAATAGACTCGGACCAGACAGGTTTCATGCCCCGGAGGTCTACGGACATGAACCTCAGGAGGCTTTTCACCAACATACACACTCAGCACATAAATGTGGGGACGAGGACTGTGGCTTCATTGGACGTGGAAAAGGCCTTCGACACAGTCGAGTGGCCTTTCCTGTGGGAAACTTTACGAAGGATGGGATTTCCGTTACTGTTTTTTAAATGGCTTCAGGTAATTTTCAAGACCCCCACCTCCTCGGTACGCCTGGGTGGAGGTTTATTCGTCCCCTTCAGGCTCTTCCGGGGAACGAGGCAGGGTTGCCCTCTCTCTCTCCGGCCCTATTTGCTCTTGCCATTGAACCGGTGGCGGAGGCTCTGCGCTCCTCACCACTTATTAGAGGTCTTCGTGTGGGCATGCTGGAGAAGAGGGTGGCCCTGTACGCGGACGACATGTTACTGTTCCTAAATGACGCGGATCCCTCGTTGCAGGGTGCATTGACTGTCCTTGACACATTCGCCTCGGTCACAGGACTCAAGGTGAATTGGTCCAAATCGCTGCTTTTCCCTATTGACCAGGCGGCCAGATCCACCTCCCAGCCTGGTAGCCCCTTATGTTGGGTTAGCTTCTTTAAATATCTAGGTGTACATGTGTCTGCCTCGGCCTCTGATTTCATTTCGCTAAATTTGTCCCCGGTCCTGCTGGAAGCCCAGACCAGGCTTAAGGCTTGGAGTAATCTCCCGCTGTCTGTCTGGGGGAGGGTTAACCTTTTTAAGATGAAAATTGTCCCCAAGCTTATGTACCTTTTCCGCCACTCCCCGCAGTGGGTGCCCAAGATATTGTTCAGTAAATTGAACCAGATGTTTTCCTCTTTCATTTGGGGCCCCTCTCCGCCAAGATACAACCTAGCGACTCTGATGAGGCCGCGGACGCAGGGGGGAATGGCGTTCCCCGATTGCTACAAGTATTTCCTAGCAACTCAGTTGGTGACTGCGGCCTGGTGGCTTCGGCCGGACGGGACTAACACCTCTACTGCCCTGGAGGCCTCGGTGGTCGGGTCGTTGGAGGCCCTTCAGTTTTTGCTGTTTCGGGGCCCCTGTGCGCCGTACCCCCTGACCCCTTCCATGCTTACCACTCTACGGGCGTGGAGGACGGGACTGGCCATTGAAAAGTGCAAACCCACTGAGGTTTCCCCCAATGCTCCTATCTGGGTGAACCCAACCTTAGACCACTTTTATAAGCTTTTAGACCACGTTGCGTGGACGAGGTGCGGTATCAAATTGATCTCGCACATCGTCTCGCAAAATAAGTTGAGCTCGTGTCTACGTTTAATCTACCCCCCATTATCTTTTTAGATACCATCAATTATCACATGCGTTTACAGCACAGTTCCCGCTGTCGTCCTGCATCGTGGCCCAGTCGGAGTTGGAGAGAACACTTAGGTTTTGCTGCGATGCGAAACCCACCTCGCACTTGTACTCATACTTGATCTTTGTGTCTCTCCCTCCTCTGGATGGGCTGCGATCCAGATGGCAGGGTGACATCCCCACGTTAGATACTGATGACTGGGATGATGTGTGGGACCTTCCCTTCCGCACTCTGGTCTCCATTCGTGACAGGCTGGTGCAATTTAAGATTGTCCATAGGGCATATTTCACCCCACACATGCTTCACAGGATGAACCCAGCGCATTCCCCGGAATGTTGGAGATGCAGCGCCTCCCCGGGCGACTTCTCCCACATTTTTTGGCGAAGCCCCGCAGTGAAATAATATTGGGAAGCGGTACTGGAAATGACTAATAAGGTTGCGGCAGTTCAACTGCCCTTGGCAATGGAAGTATGTCTCCTGGGCATTATTGAGAATGTTGTTCCGACCTCCGCTAAACGCACATTGATCAGCCTGCTACTTTTCTATGCACGCAAGAACATTGCCATGCATTGGAAAAAGCCCACGCCCCCCTCCCTGGTTCAGTGGAGACGTCTGGTAAATACCAGCCTTCCTCTGTATAGGGACACGTATATCAATCGGGGATGTCCACAGAAATACGATAAAGTTTGGCGCGCCTGGCTGGCGGAGTCTGAGACTGCTGGCTGATTGTCCAATATGAATGTTGGGTTGACTTGGGGCCTGAGTTTTGCTGCTGTTCTATGCCGGGCAGATGCGCCGGCACACTGAGGGTGTATAGTGCCTGCGGTTAGATGCACCCCCGCCCCCCTATTCCTGTGCATTTGCCAACGGAAGCACACTGTTGAAGTATAAGGTGCCATTTACTCTGCTATATGGTGTAAGAATTTGAGTTGTTGTCTTGTCGCTTGTCTTATTTTTGTACTGTCCTACAGGGAGATCCCTGCAAGAAGGTGATTAAGCTAATCGCCTTTCCAGCCCCTCGGCGGAAAGAGGAAGTGGGACACGAAGTCCCCTTCTCCTGAAGCCCCCACTCCCCCCCCCCCAAAAAAAAATACATGCCAAATGTGGCATGTAAGGGAGCGAGGAGTGGGTTAAGCGGAAGTTCCATTTTTAGGTGGAACTCCGCTTTAATCAGGTTTACATTCACTTTAACCACTTCCCACTGCCTATAAACGGTCTGGTGGGCGCTTCCGAGTGGACGTTCCTGAACATTCCTCAGAAGGAGTGGGATTGCGAGATCCCAATGCGATCGTGTCATTTGGACACGGCGCATCTCGGATCGGCAGGAGGGCTCTGTGATTGGCCCTCCTGATCACATGACTTCCAATCAAAGCCATCATGTGATGTAAATAGAGAGCCGGTTGCTAGGCGATCGGCTCTCCTTCTCCTCATACGGAGCTTGTCAGTGAGGAGAACGGATCTCTGCAACCGGTTGGTGATCAATGCATACGAGCGTTTTTTTTTTTTTTTTTTTTTTAAGCTTTGTACACACCGATCACCGGCCTAGTGCCCCCAAAAAGTAAAACACCTGTCCCACATATGTGCCAGTAAAATCATCTGTCCCAGTGATCTGCACACATCTGTTCGTGATCATCTGCGCACATTTGTCCGTGATCACACAAAACCTATTATACAATTATTAGGATGTTTTTTTTTTTTTTTTTACCAAAAACCTGTAGCAGAATACATTCTGGCATAAATGTATGACAAAATTTGATTTTTATTTACACCTTAGATCGCAAAAAAATAAATAAAAAAGTGGTGAATAAATAGCACCAAAAGAAAGCTTGATTTGTGTGGACAAAATAATAAAAATGTAATTTGCGTACAGTGTAGCATGACCGCGTAACTCAAAGTGCAAGAGCATGGAAAGCTGAAAATTGGTTTGGGAAGGGGGTGAGGGTGCCCTGGTTAATAGGTGAAAATAAAATCCTGATATATAGCATGAAAAGGTTTTTCTTCTCTCAAGAGGCAAGACAGCTGTTCTACTAGGACACCAGCAAAAAACTGAAGCATGGTGAGGAAGTGGGAAGGGTTATACTGTCCTTACCACGTTGTTTGTCAATGTCCAATTTTCTATACCTGAATATTCATCTTGTGTCAAAGATGACCTGAATTGTGAAAGCTCTGCCCAGAAAGAGCAAGCATAAGGCAAAGGTCTAACCACCAGTATTGTCTGTAGCCTCCCTGCAGCGTATCTTTTGGCAACTGGTGATCTGATGAGCAATAATCAAAGCAGTAGCATGAGAGGTTCTAAAGCACAGATCCACAGAATGAATAAAAGGTAGATCCTTGCACTGCTGGTCTTCTGGTAAAGCTTCCTTTTTAGCAAGAACTAAGGTTCAGTAGTGCTTTAAATCTCAGACTGGTAGTTAAAGGCAGTGTCTTAAATTTCATACTGCAGATATACTGCTATGAGGCTGCAAGCATAGGTAAGCACACCTTTGTTTTTCAGAAGAATTCTAAACAAAAATAAAAAATGTTTTCATGGCACTTCTTGTCCACAATTAACACATCCATATAAAAGCAATTCTTCCTTTTTTGATTGGTCCACTTTAAATGTTACCAATTGTTACCTTTTCCAGGTGGTAAAACTTTTGATGGGAGTTTTAAAATACACTACATAAAATGAATTTTTTTTTTTTTTTGTAAATAATAAATAAAAATAAAAAAGGCAAATTTGAGTAACTTACCAGTTTTCATGGCACTGGGAGCTACAGAGGGTGCGTTTCCCCAGCCTGGGGTTGGAGGTCCAGTTTCTTCTGCTTCCCCCCATCCAGGAGCAGGTTCAGCCGGGTCACCCCAAGCTGCAGTGCCATTGTCAGCTGGAGGACCCTTATTTTTGCCCCAAACTAAATAAAAAAAAAAAAAAAAGTTAAATGTAAGCAAATGCATTAACACATTCCAGCTATAAAAAGCGACTACCATGTTTCTGACATAAATCTAGGTACATACAAGGAAGAATGTTTAAATGCCTCACCGTAAAGGGGGTCACAGGGTCTGTCAAGGTATTAATAAAAATCCTAAAAAAAGGTGCCCTGCAAGCTTACAGCTTTTATACTCACTATTCTGATGGCATAGGTTTCCTTTCACCATGTCATTCCAGGGCTGCAGCCTCTGTAGTTCTGTTTGAAATTCAACTCTTTCAGAAATGTCAGATGCCAGTGTTCCCCACCGCACCTTTGACCCCCTACATTCTCCACAGGACTAAGCATTGACTTAGGAGTCGATGGATGGAAATGTTGGCACACAGTGGGAGAAATGTAAAATGCAAAAGAGACTAGTGAAGGCTGCAAAGCATCGCTCCATGTGAGCTGTGGTTTCACCCACTGGCCCCTACATCACTACAGAACTTACAGAATATGTAAACCCAACATTTTATATACTCCCGATATGTGCGTGCTGTACCATGTACTTGTATGAAAAAGTATTCTGTACTTCTTTTTTTAGAGGCTTGTTTTGCGTCATGTATTGACCTGTGAGTGAGAAAGAACTTTCTAACTCTGCATCATGTTTCACTACAGATTTCCTTGATAGTATTCTGATTAGAGACCTTCACAGATACAAGGGACCTGGTGTCAGAGGAAGAAAAACAACCCCATTATGCTATTGGGTCGCCTCCATGTTTGACAAACACAGATAGTGCTACTCTGAACAGACATCTGCTATGACCTGCCAAATTGGGCTAATATTGTATTTATTATCTGTCTATCATCATCATCTCTTAGAAGCTAGGTGTCTGACGGCATGCATTTTAGACAGCGATTGATATGGTGACTTGATATTTTCCTCTGATCTTGAAGGTCTGCCACAATCCCTTTGACATTTTTCTTGGTTCCTTCTATATCATTTAGGTTTTCCGTCTGTTGAGACTGGGGTCCAAATTACTCTCGGCGGTTGGCTTTTTTTCCAATGGACCTCAGCATCTTGGTAATATTAGCAACCATGGTCACAGGAACATGAACCTCTTTGGACATGGCTTTTAGCCTGTATTATGCCAATCGTTTTACTAGCCTATACTATGCTCTTCTTTCTTCTGCTCTTATGTTCACTGTTCTGTACACAATGACCCATTGGGGTTGATTTGTCAAATCTTAAATGAACACGCTGAAGTTAAAAGCCAATTGGCTACCATGCACAGCTGCACACATAAAGCTTAGTACGCTGCTCATACATTTCAGGCAGTACCTGAGTACTTGTGAATGTGTAGGGAGCAATGCCTCGTGAGACATGTAGTCCTGGGTAGGAGAAAGCAGCGAGTGATTCTAAATGCAGAAGTTTTTTATACTTTGCTATAGTGGCACTCTATACTATACTTGCTATACATGCGGCTTGCTATAGGGGCACCCTGAAAGCAGAAGGAGCTAGAGGCACCGGTGGGTGGCACCAGAAGAGGATAATTAGGGCAGTTGTGTGCAAAATCATTACACAGGGCAGGTATCCACTGTTTAAAATCACTTTAAAGTGGTAGTAAGGTCTTTTTTTTTCTACTTGTAACAGGAAAGCCTACACAAAGGCTTACCTGTAGGTACAGCGAATATCTTCTAAACTTTCACGGTTTAAGAGATATTCACACTGCATGCAACCAGTGACATCACCGGCAAATGGGCTTTGAAGGAATGGCATACCCGCGCCGTCCCTTCAGAGCTACGTGCCATGGGAGTGACGTCATCGCGGCACGGCCAATCAGTGGCCGGATCACACAAAAACAGAGGGACCAGGTGAAGATAGAAGCCCTGCTAGCGGTGAACGTGTGCCGCTGCAAAGCTTCATTCCAAGGTAAGTATTTCATAATGTGCTAGTATGCAGGTTTTTATTTTATATATTTTTTTTTTAATAGGCTGCTGTTTACTACTGCCTTAAGGGTTCTGTGAAAAAGAACGGCATCTGAACCCAGAGAAGCTAGAGGCTGATAGAATGGAGTGAATAGAAGGCATTACATTACATTCAAAGTCAAAGTTTACCAGTATTATGCATTATATATTTTTTTTTTTTTGTCCACATCAGAGAACTCTATCAGGAGACTTAATCAGTTTTGCGATCATTCGCTGTCTCAATCCTAGTTCACATCTTCAGAATTTTATTATTACACACACATATATATAGAGCCTGTTCCGGCCCCAGAAAAAATATACAAAACTACATAAATGCTTTATTTACCAGTTATTAGGAATTCCCCCGCCCTAACCCACCCCAAGCGTCTTCCCCACCCAACCTGCCCTCTTCTCTCCGACCAACCATCTCATGTCATATCTCCCTTTGCCTGTTGCCCTTCCTGTTTTATACCATCCTGTCTACAAATCTCTGTGATAGCTTATATTTAACCCAATCCTGCCATTTCAGTTTAATTCCCCCTTCTCCTTCCTCCCCCATAAACCTAAGCTGTTCAGTGTAATATATATCGTTTATTTTACCAAGCCAGTTCCTCACCGTTGGGCACTTAGGGTCCTTCCACTGTCTGGGAATCAAACTTTTCACTGCATTTAGGATATGGGGAAGCAAGGTTCTCATATACTGTTTGATAGACATTTTTGTCCCATGAAAGAAACAAACCCGCGGATCAGCAGGTATTTTAATTCCTGTGATTCCCTCTGTTACTAATATAACTTGGTTCCAGTATGTTTAAATTATTGGGCAAGTCCACCATAGGTGTGACATAGTTCCGTTTCCCTTTGGTAATGGTGTGCTATGTCCGGGGTTATGTACCAGCGTGCTAGGCATTTGAAATTCATTTCTATCAGCCCTCAATTGGTTGATGTAATATGCGTCATCATTAATATTTTCCCAACATCTATCTCAATTTCACCTGTTTCCAACTCTTCTTCCCATTTTTTAATATACGGAGGTGGCCCCACGTTTTTCAATCCGTCAGTATTTTATAAAATCGGGGAAATCTCGCCCCTTCCGTTCGGTGCTGAGCACAAACACTTTAATGGGAGCAGATTACCCTCCGGTCTAATCGGGTAAGGGAGGGATTCCACGAAATGTTTCAGCTGTGAATATCGCCACCTATTTAGCTCAAACATTTTTTTTTTTTTTTTACTTAGTTCCTGATAAGTACAAATGTTACCGTCTTTTAGTATGTCCCTTAGTTGTGCATCTGTTTTTTTTTATCCAGTTACCAAACAAACTCACTTTCCCGGGTGCAAAATAATTTGTATCCTTTAGTGGAATTAGTGGGGAATTATATCCCCATTTATCTTTTTTGTGTACCCTATCCCATATTGTCATTGATGTCAGTGTAATCATGTGCATGTGCTCTTTTTGCTGTCTAAATTGTGCCGGGATCCAAATCTCTTTCCCTAATATTGACTTGTTTAAACTACTTTCCCATTTAACCCACGTTTTCTCTTTGTTTTTATTAACCAATCAACCACCCGTGCCATATGAATAGCCATATAATATATATTAATGTCCGGTACCCCCAGACCTCTGTGTGCCTTGTCTCTTGTTAATATTGCAAAGCTTATACGCGTTTTTTAATTCCGCCATATAAACCTACCTACCGTATTTATCGCGGTATAACGCGCTCCCGCGTATACCGCGCACCCCCAAAGTGGCCCGAATTCCTGTGGAATTTTTTTTTTTGTTTTTTTGTACTTACAGTTTTGGTGTCTTGTGCGGCGTTCATCGGCGGCCTCGTCGGGTCCGGCGTCCATCTGCGGCTTCGGGTGTCCTCTTCGGCGGGTCGGGCGTCCATCTTCGGGCGGGTCGGGCGTCCATCTTCGGGCGGGTCCGGCGTCCATCTTCGGGCGGGTCCGGCGTCCATCTTCGGGCGGGTCCGGCGTCCATCTTCGGGCAGGTCCGGCGTCCATCTTCGGGCAGGTCCGGCGTCCTCTTCGGCAGGTCCGGCGTCCTCTTCGGCAGGTCCGGCGTCCTCTTCGGCAGGTCCGGCGTCCTCGCGTCTTCCCCGCCACGAGTTTTGAATACTGCGCCGGCATATACCGAGCGCAGTACACTCGTGTAACGTCGGGCAGGCTCGGCAACTGTCGCGCTGACGTCCTGTACGCTCAGGACGTCAGTGCGAGAGGCGCCGAGACTGCCCGAAGTTACACGAGTGTACTGCGCTCGGTATATGCCGGCGTAGTATTCAAAACTCGTGGCGGGAAAGCGGGTATCGGCGTATATCGCGCACCCACGATTTTGCCCTGATTTTCAGGGCAAAATAGTGCGCGGTATACGCCGATAAATATGGTAATAACTTTAATATTTTAAAGTAAGCTTTCGGGAGTAAAATCGGTAATATTTGTATTTTATATAGAATCTTAGGGAGGATTAGCATTTTGAAACTGTTTATTATCCCTAGCATAGATCTAGGTCTAGATGCGATTTTGTTTAAACCCGTTTTAATGTCATTCAGTAGTGGAATTCAATTATGTAGGTAAATTAACTCAGGCGATGGTGTTATTTTGACTCCTAAGTATTTTAACTCTGTCTCTCTCCAAATAAAATGGGAAGTCTTGTTTGTATCTGCCTTCATCCTGTACTTTTACGCTTATATTAAGTATTTCTGATTTTAAGGGATTCATTTTAAAATTAGAGACCTCCCCGTATGATTAAGGAGTTTTTAAAAGGTTAGGGAGAGTTATCACTGGGTTCATTATGTATAACAGAATATCATCAGCATACGCCGCAAGTTTGTGTTCCTCATCTATCTGTATCCCCCTGATGTCTTATGCATTATATTTAAAATGATTATATCCATACAAAAAAGTCTCAGCCTTTGTATTACTTCAATATAAAAAAAAAAAAAGTATACCCCCTCCACCCAGCTTAATTTCTGACTCCCATTTCGGTCTCTGACTCATTGTGGTCAGGCAACGCACTAGCACCTTTGCTGCCATTGTGCAATGTGCTGGGTGTTTAGTGTGTTCCTGCTCCTTTAAGGAGGGTTGGGCTCCCTCCAGTCATCTGCCCTTCATCTATCCATCAGCATACATGTGCTTCCACTGAGGAGACTCGTTACATTTTAGAGTAAGGGCCCTTTCACACGGGCGGATCAGTAATGATCCGCTCCGTGTGTCCGCAAAGGTTCAGCGGGGATCCTCCGTAAAATCCCTGCTGAGCTGGCAGCTGACAGGGCGGTCCCCGCACACTGTGCAGGGATCGCCCTGTATTTCCTCCGCTCTCCCCTATGGGGGATCGGACGAACACAGACTGTATGTCCGTGTTCATCCGATCCGGCAGACGGAAAAAAAAATAGGATTTTCTTCCGTCCGCAAATGCGGATCTTTGCGGAGGCTGACGATTACGGGTTTCAGCGGATGGTCATCTGCTGACACCCGCAATCACATAGGGACCAATGTATGTCCCGTTTTCATCCGCAACGGACGGATGAAAATGCGGACATACGGTCCGCACGTGTGAAAGGGCCCTTAGGGTCTGCAGTACACAGGGAGCCTTGACGGGGCCTGCAGCTTACGCATGTATTTGCAAACGTGTGCAACTAAACCCCTGTTTTTAACGCACTGTTAGAAAGGTGAATTTGGTTGGTTGCTGGAAATTCTGTGTTTTTTGACATTCCAAGTCAAAATCCCCAGTATAGGCAACTTCTGGGTATATATATCAATTTGGTTTCTATATATCAATTTGGTTCCATAGTATAAATGAACCCTCATAGTAGCAATTACCTGCTGTATTTGTACTATAATGAGCCAATTTATTCTTTTGTTTAACCGCATCATGACAGGTGAATAAAAAATAAAAAAAAGCATGCTGCTGCTAAATGTCTTATGCTGGCTATACACGTATTGATTTATGGACAAAGAAACATTTTCTATTCCGACTTATTCAAATTTTCCTGTCAATGTGGTTGATAATGAATGTCAATTTAACCCCACTAATAATTAGAAAATCAAACTAAATTACTTAAAATTTTAAAATTGAGACACGTGCACAGGCTCCAGAAAGATGGCTGCATAGCCATGAGCTCTGCGCCTTGGCCACAGAACCCCGCCTACTCCAAGCTGTCCCAGCTGGCTTTCCTCACCTCCCGCTGGGCCTAATAGTGTCCTCGACCTGCCTGATCCCTTTATGGCTGGCGGAGCGTGTTGCCCTACCCGGTTCTGGCCACCACAAGCTGACAGCAGGACGCCAAGATTACCTCCCCTGGAATATGCAGTTCAGTTTTGGGCACCAGTTCTCAAAAATGATATCAGGGAACTGGAGGAGGTGCAGAGAAGGGCAACAAAACTGATAAGAGGCATGAAGGAGCTCAGCTGGAGGAAAGATTAGCGGAACTAAATGTATTCTCTCTTGAGAAGGAGATAAAGGGGGGATATGATCAACATGTACAAATACATAAGGGGTCCATGATGGGTGAATGTGGTATTGAGTTATTCTCTTTAGGTCATTACAGAGGACAAGGGGGCACTCTATGTCTAGAGCACAGGTGTCGAACACAAGGCCCACGGGCCGAATTCGGCACTCCAGGACGTTTCATGTGGCCCTCGCACCTCTTCTGCAGCTGCAGGAGAGCTCCAGCCCTCCTCCAAACCCCCTTTTTCTGCTTTTAAGCAATGCATTTAGCTTCTTCCCAGCAGCAGCTTAAGGAAAGGGGGGTGCAGTGTGATGTAAGGGAGAGTGGGGGACTCAACTTCTGATGGTGGGGTGGCTCTTGTCATCTAATGTAAAGGGAGGGGATGCGCTGGACATCTAACAGATACAACTGGCCCTTTTGAGAACAATCATAATGCTGATGCGGCCCACTGCCTCAACTCAAGACCAGCCACAAGGAGACCAGCCAGCAGCCATTACAGAGGAGGCAATCACGATTTAGGCAGCTGTGCTGCACACCAACCCCCCACCCTCTGCCAGCAACTCTGTGCCTCCCAGGGATTCACCTGCCTCGATAGACTAGATAGTTTTCCCACACCCTGGAGGATCTTTTGGACTCCCAGCCCAGCCTGCAACCACCCAGCCCTTATGGTGGACCCAGGGCAATAAGCTCTGTTTGCAAAACTCTCAGAATTGCTGGAGCAGGGTTTGGCCCAGCTGCAAAAATAACCACCAATATCTAGGCCGATATTTTAAGATTAGGCTCCAGGGTTGTTGAAGTGGTGAATACAATGTTGCAAACTACCATTGCAGGTACAAATCAACATTTGCACTGTATTCAGGATCTGCAAGATCAGCTTAATACTGTGTTATCAAAAATTGATCATTTGGCGCTATAATTTTTCAGATTAGAGGTCTGCCAGAGTCAGAAAAATATATACAATTTGTTATCTGCTCCTTTCTCCATGATCTTCTGCCTGACCTTTCAGATCAATCGCCTTCAACTGGACAGAGGACACATGGCTCTACAGGCACAACACGCTGATGGCCTGCCACGTGACATTGTGAAACCGCATTTTAATGTCACCAAAGAAAGGGTCACGAAAGCATCCAGATCTGAGGAGGCCCTGTTCATTCAAGTCTTTGCTGACATTTCACTTTATATCATACAGAAGTGACGTGCCTTAAAAACCCCTCTGCCAAGCACTCGCTTGCAAGGATGTCAAATACTGGTGGACTTTCCTGTTATGCCTGCATTTCTCTTATCAGAATAAGCCCCACTCCTCCTCTATGCTCCGGGAAGGGGAGAAGGTTCTGGCCAATCTCCGGCTCACCAACCTGGAACCTTTGGCTGGATCTTCGCAAGGTTCTTTATAGCCACCTGATGTCACCGTTGCACCACCTCCACGTCTGATCTCTTCACTCTGGAAATCAAAAGGCTTCCATTCCTTCAGGAATGCCCATCCGCCTTGACATTCTGCTGTCCCCAGATGATGTAGTCTATTCCTTGGGGATCTTGACTGATCGCCACAGTTAAATGTCTTCGAACTTTCCTTCTACAATGTCTGTGTGTACGGTTATACCGGACCCCTCATTACGTTACGGGAGCTATGGGGCTTTCATCGTTGCCCGGGCTTCCTCTTATCGGATAAAGCCATACATGTTAATGATAAAATGGTTGTAGAGGGAAAGGTGTTTTTCAGAAAAGCATAATACTTATTTTTCTGCATTTGTCTTTTTTTTTTTATGGGGTTTAGTCTGCAGCACTAGCTGATGCTATCAGAGCAGCTCAGTATCTTCCTACCGATTTAACTTTTTGTTTTTTGGGATCGGGCTAGTTAAGTCGAGCCCCAGTTTTGGTGCGCCATCCACTGATTCATGGTACAGGTTAATCTTGTGTCTTGACTCGGGTCTAGTCTGCTTATTGCAGACACTGGTGTCCCTTGTGGACTTGTTTTTTTGTGAAATGGAACTGTACTGGTTTTATGAAATTTCTCATTTTGTTCTTGATCTTAACCTTTTCTGAACTTTTTCAACCGTTTCTCTGTACCGTTGGAAACCTGGAGAGATGATATTACTGATGAATACGTTCTGGGGAGTAGGGTGGCACACTGGCAATGAGTGGTCTAATCAATGTTAGTGGGAGGTGAGCAGCTGCCTGGCAGTCCTTTTGCCTTTTTTACATGCACGCCATGGCATCAAATAGACCTCTGTTACAGCGATTACTCTCCCAAAACACCCAAAGCCTAAATTCACTGGTTAAGCGGCGCAAAGCTTTTCAGTATTAACATTTCTAAAAAGATATTGGTTTCCTGCAGGAAACCCATTTTCCTGCTTCCTACAAACCATCCTTCCTCCATAAACATTTTCCACAATTGTATATACTTTTCTCTAAGCAGGTCAGCTTTTCTTTGAATTAAACCGTGCCCTGGAAATTAGTTTAGATAAATACAGGTCTTAAGGTGCTCAATTGTGTAGACCGACTAGGGCGAGACTACAAGTGGTTAAACTGCTTCACTGCTTGGGTATTATCGAAGTATGGTGGGGAAAACATCCTACTACAAGAGATTTTACAGACTTTTCTCACATCCATAAACTCTATGCCAGGATAGATATTGTGATTGCCCGCTCTGCACTTATCCCTTCTATCTCTCAAGCCAGTATTAGAGACACTGTGTGGTCTGATCACACAATCGTCTTGATTTCCATTATGAGCGATGCAGCCAGAAACAGACCCTTCACTTGGCATCTTAACCCCTTCCATACAGGGCATTTTCACCCCCTTCCTGCCCAGACCAATTTTTAGTTTTCAGCGCTGTTGCACTTTGAATGACAATTGCGTGGTCATGCAACACTGTATTCAAACTAAATCTTTATGTTTTTTTCCCCCACAAATAGAGCTTTCGATTGGTGGTATTTGATCATCTCTGCGGTTTTTATTTTTTGCGCTATAAACAAAAGGGGGACAATTTAAAAAAAAAAAACAATATTTTTTACTTTTTTATTTAATAAATATCACAATTAAAAAAAAAAAATATATCGCTTTTTTCCCCTCAGTTTAGGCCGATACGTATTCTTCTACATATTTTGGGTAAAAAAAAAAAATGGCAATAATCGTATATTGATTGGTTTGCGCAAAAGTTAAAGCGTCTACAAAATAGGTGATAGATTTATGGCATTTTTATTTTATTAATTTTTTTACTAGTATTGGCGGCGATTTGCGATTTTTTACTGTGACTAACATTGCGGCGAACACATCGGACACTTTTGACACGTTTTTGGGACGATTCACATTTATACAGCGATTAATGCTATAAATATGCATTGATTACTGTGTAAATGTGACTGGCAGGGAATGGGGTTAACCACTAGGGGGCGCTGAAGGGGTTAATATGTTCCCTAAGGTGTGTTCTAACTGTAGGGGGGAGGGGACTCTCAAGGGGAGGAGACCGATGTGTGTTCCTCTGTACTGGGAACACACATTGGTCTCCTTACCGCTGACAGGAGGTGGATCTGTGTGTTTACACACACAGATCCACACTGATTACCGGCAATCTCGGGTGCCCGGTGGCAATCGCGGGTGCCCAGTGGCAATCGCGGGTGCCCAGTGGCAATCGCGGGTGCCCAGTGGCAATCGCGGGTGCCCAGTGGCAATCGCGGGTGCCCAGTGGCAATCGCGGGTGCCCAGTGGCAATCGCGGGTGCCGGGCACCCGCGCCGGGTCACGATCGCTGCCACGGGCACGCGCGCCCTAGATCGCCGGGAACACAGGACCACCGACATGACCAGGAGGCAGCAGAAGGTAACCAGCCCGTGTGTCTGTGTGTGCGCAGCAGTTGTCATCCGCCACTACAGTCTCCAAAACAGTGAGTTGAGTGAGTTTCCTTGCGTTAAGCAGTGTATACAATGTACATAATATATCACCAGTGACCACAGTGAGAGTCAACTACCCCAGCCAGGCCCAGACCTTGCAGTCATTCTATTAAAAAGGGGCATGTAAGCCTGTGAGCCGAGGAGTGGACTTAAACTACTGGCAACTAGGGGTGCAACGGATCAAAAAACTCACGGTTCGGATCGTTCCTCGGATCAGGAGTCACGGATCGGATAATTTTTCGGATCAGCAAAAAAAAAAAAAAATCTCCCCCACTGTAATATCCACATCTCCCCCCCCCACACCAACTATAGTACCGCCTCGGTACCCTCCTCCTAGTACAGAGACCCCCCCCTCCTTTTCAGTACAGTGACCCCCTCCTCCTTCACCAGACCACTTGAGAAACAACACCCAAAGTGCAAAGAATAAATAATCTGCTTACCAGATGTATTCAACTTCTTTAATTAAAAAGAAAGTCAGATATCGCTTTGGCAGGATAATGCCTGCTCACATTTGGATATGACAGGAGTAGTGTGATAAACCTATTCCTCATAGTTAAAGGCAGGATAAATAAAAAGAATGGAAGACATCCATAGAGTAATACTGATTTAATTGTTAAAAAAAGCATAAAAACAACAGCCAAATGACTCCTTACATTAAAAAGTGCCTTTCCCGGCACTGGGGCTGATGGCTTGTCTGAATCAAATTTGCGTCCACCTCCAGTGAATCAGGTGTTTTTTCACTTTTTAAGGGGAGCAGCATTTTTCTCATTGGTAGAAAGACCGCCGCTCCAGGTGAGCACAAGCAGGTGATCAATGTCCACTCAGGAACCACACGGGTGCTGGCAATGCATAAGATTATGCAGATAAGGAAGTAGATGGACAGCTGCACTCCAAGTAGGTCTTTAAAAGAAGACGTGCTCTTTATTTAAAAGGAAGAATGCACAGCATACAAACAGCACACAGTGGGCAGCTGACGCGTTTTGCATTAAGAACTAATGCTTAGTCATAGCTACAAATGAAATGAAAGATTCTCAAATATATATACATATAGTGATGCACACCTTATCAGTCCCGCCCAACATCTGATTGGCTTTTCAGCTAATTACTGGAGCCAAACACATGTGGGGGGGGGGAGGAAAGGAGACCCAATAGAAAAAAACACAAGGCATATGGAAAAACGTGAAAAAATGTAAAAAGAGACAACATCCATAGAAATACCGACAGTCTGTTAATGAACACGCAAAATGAGATTGCACATTAAGGAAAAAATATATTGTATGTATTATGAAAACAAATGAAAGTGAGTGATGTGTGAACACAATATGTGAAATAATACAAAGAGTGTGAGTAGATTCAATGCATGTCAATTTGACAATAAAGATAATGATAATGGACATAAAAATCAATGTGGAAATGAGCATTGAAATCTATCGTGGTAGATAAAAAATATTTGAGTGCAATGGCGGCAAGAATGGAAGAATAAAATATATATATAAAAGAAAAAATCTCAATATCAAAAAGTGATGCCACGTACGGAAGGTTCCCAGTATGAGACATACAGTTAAGTGCTGGTGAAGAAATTATATATATATATATATATATATATATATATATATATATATATATATATATATATATATATAATATGGTGTGTTGTATGGTGTATTTTGTCCAAAGGGAAAAAGCAAATTTATTCAATATAATAAGTAAAATCGCTTAATAAAAGCTAGTGAATGAAGTAAATGCAAATGTAATGGCGTGATAATGAGTGAATAAAATGCAAAGTGTGAATGAGCATAAAAAAAGTATATGTTTGACCAATAATGGTATATGTATATTATTATGTGTGGAGTGGTAAAAAGGATTTTGTAAAATGAAAAGAAGTAACAGGATTTCAAAAGGGTTGCATCACTAAGGGGATATGACATCCTACAAATATGCGTACATAAACGCAAATGAGAGTAAGCATTTGACTCTGTGCGCTGAAAAGAAAAGCCAATAAGGCAATGACAGTACAGCGCAGAGAGTGTATGGTATGCATGTAAATTGAAGGGAACAAGGTACCTGGAAACCCTGGAACTAATGGAATTACCATAAGTGTTCAAAATTTAAAATCTTTTTTTATTTAATTTTATATTTATAAGTAAAACAAAGTAAAAGAATAAAGTAGAGCCCTCAAACTCCGGGGGACAATATTTGGTCTCAAAGACTGTCCGTGGAAAAAACCCTCAGGTTCTGTGTAGTAAACTATGTGGACATATAGAGATGGATATTACATGAAAAGATGTGTATGAACAGCAGACACATGAGGAACAGTGTATGCATGCGGTATAATGCAAAGCATGTCAGGGAACAGAGAAACTCAGTGAGTATATTTTAGAAATGTCAGACAGTCTATATGTGTATAGAACCCGATGTTATCTATAATGGTCGCATGGTCCCTGATGGATGTCCTGCGTGAAATGTCATATGCATAAAAACGTGTGCATACATGCACACAGAAGCCTTTATGTGGATGGTGTGTAAAAGACAGACATATATGTCACGCAGGATAAAAGTGTGTGTCTGCACACAAAGAGAGACCAGACCCAAAACAGGTAAATGGATGCCATGCATGTGATGACATATATCCGCTTCACGCACACACACGTGCATTTGTGCCGCCCAAAGGAGACACATGTAGCATACAAAAAATATATATGTATGTATGTACATGGAGAAACACCAAACCGAAAAAGGCCAGTACACAAGTCAAAAAATGAGAATAAAAAGAAAGATACAGCCCACCCAGACCAGGATATCAATCATAGTAGTGGGATACATCCCACTCAAAGTTAAGTCCCCTGGGAATCCTCGTGTGAAGCGAGAATATCCAGAATACTTCTCTTTTGCAGAGGATTTTGAACCTATCTCCCCCTCTGATGGGCGTGATGATTTTCTCTACACCCTGGATGGTGAGGGTAGACAGGTCCTTGGAATGCACTGTATTCCAGTGCCTAGCCACATTAGTGTCATGATCTTTTGAAATGTCATATAGGTGGTCACGCAGCCTGTCCTTCAGCCTGCGGGTAGTGCGACCCACATACTGAAGTTTACATGTGCTGCAAGCGAGCACATATATGACAAATTTAGTGTTACAGTTAATAAAGTGTTTAATAGGGAAACTCTTTTCACTGGAATGGGAGTGAACATGTGGTCCTGTTTTAATCAATTTGCAATACTGGCACCCGTTAACCCCACATTTAAAGGTGCCCTGGAACTGGAGCCAATTGGCGCCGGTATTCTGACTCGAAAAGAGACTGGGGGACAATTTGCTGCCCAGGCTGGGAGCTCTGCGGGAGACTGTTTTGACACCCCTTTCCAAAATATGTTGGTAGGCGGTGTCTCCGTACAGTATAGGCAAATATTTGTTGACAATTGATTTGATCTTATTGAACTCAGAGCTGTACGGTGTAGAAAAAACTGGGACATTACTATGAAAAATACCTGGCAATTTCTTGATGTGGGCATTACCTAAAAGCGAATCCCTTGGTATGGCACTGGCTCTAGCCAGAGCCCTGTTTACAGTCTTGATAGGATATCCCCTTTCCAAAAATCTGTTTGACATGGCCATTGCTTCCGCAGAAAAATTCTCAGGGGAACTGCACAGGCGCCTGAGCCTGAGAAATTGGCCATATGGGACCGCATTAATGGTGTGACCAGGGTGTGCAGATTCAGCCCGTAACAGGGCGTTTCCTGCAGTTTTTTTACGATACAGGTTGGTGGTAATTCTACCGTCAGTACCTGTGAATCTCACATCCAAGTATTCAATGGAGGTGACCTGTAGATCTCCCGTGAATTTCCTTGACCTGAGATCTACAGGTCACCTCCATTGAATACTTGGATGTGAGATTCACAGGTACTGACGGTAGAATTACCACCAACCTGTATCGTAAAAAAACTGCAGGAAACGCCCTGTTACGGGCTGAATCTGCACACCCTGGTCACACCATTAATGCGGTCCCATATGGCCAATTTCTCAGGCTCAGGCGCCTGTGCAGTTCCCCTGAGAATTTTTCTGCGGAAGCAATGGCCATGTCAAACAGATTTTTGGAAAGGGGATATCCTATCAAGACTGTAAACAGGGCTCTGGCTAGAGCCAGTGCCATACCAAGGGATTCGCTTTTAGGTAATGCCCACATCAAGAAATTGCCAGGTATTTTTCATAGTAATGTCCCAGTTTTTTCTACACCGTACAGCTCTGAGTTCAATAAGATCAAATCAATTGTCAACAAATAT
Organism: Rana temporaria; assembly: GCF_905171775.1. Taxonomy (NCBI): domain Eukaryota; kingdom Metazoa; phylum Chordata; class Amphibia; order Anura; family Ranidae; genus Rana; species Rana temporaria. The sequence continues at coordinate 70,932,951 of NC_053495.1, forward strand.
TTGCCTATACTGTACGGAGACACCGCCTACCAACATATTTTGGAAAGGGGTGTCAAAACAGTCTCCCGCAGAGCTCCCAGCCTGGGCAGCAAATTGTCCCCCAGTCTCTTTTCGAGTCAGAATACCGGCGCCAATTGGCTCCAGTTCCAGGGCACCTTTAAATGTGGGGTTAACGGGTGCCAGTATTGCAAATTGATTAAAACAGGACCACATGTCCACTCCCATTCCAGTGAAAAGAGTTTCCCTATTAAACACTTTATTAACTGTAACACTAAATTTGTCATATATGTGCTCGCTTGCAGCACATGTAAACTTCAGTATGTGGGTCGCACTACCCGCAGGCTGAAGGACAGGCTGCGTGACCACCTATATGACATTTCAAAAGATCATGACACTAATGTGGCTAGGCACTGGAATACAGTGCATTCCAAGGACCTGTCTACCCTCACCATCCAGGGTGTAGAGAAAATCATCACGCCCATCAGAGGGGGAGATAGGTTCAAAATCCTCTGCAAAAGAGAAGTATTCTGGATATTCTCGCTTCACACGAGGATTCCCAGGGGACTTAACTTTGAGTGGGATGTATCCCACTACTATGATTGATATCCTGGTCTGGGTGGGCTGTATCTTTCTTTTTATTCTCATTTTTTGACTTGTGTACTGGCCTTTTTCGGTTTGGTGTTTCTCCATGTACATACATACATATATATTTTTTGTATGCTACATGTGTCTCCTTTGGGCGGCACAAATGCACGTGTGTGTGCGTGAAGCGGATATATGTCATCACATGCATGGCATCCATTTACCTGTTTTGGGTCTGGTCTCTCTTTGTGTGCAGACACACACTTTTATCCTGCGTGACATATATGTCTGTCTTTTACACACCATCCACATAAAGGCTTCTGTGTGCATGTATGCACACGTTTTTATGCATATGACATTTCACGCAGGACATCCATCAGGGACCATGCGACCATTATAGATAACATCGGGTTCTATACACATATAGACTGTCTGACATTTCTAAAATATACTCACTGAGTTTCTCTGTTCCCTGACATGCTTTGCATTATACCGCATGCATACACTGTTCCTCATGTGTCTGCTGTTCATACACATCTTTTCATGTAATATCCATCTCTATATGTCCACATAGTTTACTACACAGAACCTGAGGGTTTTTTCCACGGACAGTCTTTGAGACCAAATATTGTCCCCCGGAGTTTGAGGGCTCTACTTTATTCTTTTACTTTGTTTTACTTATAAATATAAAATTAAATAAAAAAAGATTTTAAATTTTGAACACTTATGGTAATTCCATTAGTTCCAGGGTTTCCAGGTACCTTGTTCCCTTCAATTTACATGCATACCATACACTCTCTGCGCTGTACTGTCATTGCCTTATTGGCTTTTCTTTTCAGCGCACAGAGTCAAATGCTTACTCTCATTTGCGTTTATGTACGCATATTTGTAGGATGTCATATCCCCTTAGTGATGCAACCCTTTTGAAATCCTGTTACTTCTTTTCATTTTACAAAATCCTTTTTACCACTCCACACATAATAATATACATATACCATTATTGGTCAAACAAACTTTTTTATGCTCATTCACACTTTGCATTTTATTCACTCATTATCACGCCATTACATTTGCATTTACTTCATTCACTAGCTTTTATTAAGCGATTTTACTTATTATATTGAATAAATTTGCTTTTGCCCAAAATACACCATATTTTATATATATATATATATATATATATATATATATATATATATATATATATATATATATATATATATATATATATATATATACAGTGAGGAAAATAAGTATTTGAACACCCTGCTATTTTGCAAGTTCTCCCACTTGGAAATCATGGAGGGGTCTGAAATTGGTTTCGTAGGTGCATGTCCACTGTGAGAGACATAATCAAAAAAAAAATCCAGAAATCACAATGTAGGATTTTTTTAACTATTTATTTGTATGATACAGCTGCAAATAAGTATTTGAACACCTGAGAAAATCAATGTTAATATTTGGTACAGTAGCCTTTGTTTGCAATTACAGAGGTCAAACGTTTCTTGTGGTTTTTCACCAGGTTTGCACACACTGGAGGAGGGATTTTGGCCCACTCCTCCACACAGATCTTCTCTAGATCAGTCAGGTTTCTGGGCTGTCGCTGAGAAACACGAGTTTGAGCTCCCTCCAAAGATTTTCTATTGGGTTTAGGTCTGGAGACTGGCTAGGCCACGCCAGAACCTTGATATGCTTCTTACAGAGCCACTCCTTGGTTATCCTGGCTGTGTGCTTCGGGTCATTGTCATGTTGGAAGACCCAGCCTCGACCCATCTTCAAAGCTCTAACTGAGGGAAGGAGGTTGTTGGCCAAAATCTCGCAATACATGGCCCCGGTCATCCTCTCCTTAATACAGTGCAGTCGCCCTGTCCCATGTGCAGAAAAACACCCCCAAAGCATGATGCTACCACCCCCATGCTTCACAGTAGGGATGGTGTTCTTGGGATGGTACTCATCATTCTTCTTCCTCCAAACACGGTTAGTGGAATTATGACCAAAAAGTTCTATTTTGGTCTCATCTGACCACATGACTTTCTCCCATGACTCCTCTGGATCATCCAAATGGTCATTGGCAAACTTAAGACGGGCCTTGACATGTGCTGGTTTAAGCAGGGGAACCTTCCGTGCCATGCATGATTTCAAACCATGACGTCTTAGTGTATTACCAACAGTAACCTTGGAAACGGTGGTCCCAGCTCTTTTCAGGTCATTGACCAGCTCCTCCCGTGTAGTCCTGGGCTGATTTCTCACCTTTCTTAGGATCATTGAGACCCCACGAGGTGAGATTTTGCATGGAGCCCCAGTCCGAGGGAGATTGACAGTCATGTTTTGCTTCTTCCATTTTCTAATGATTGCTCCAACAGTGGACCTTTTTTCACCAAGCTGCTTGGCAATTTCCCCGTAGCCCTTTCCAGCCCTGTGGAGGTGTACAATTTTGTCTCTAGTGTCTTTGGACAGCTCTTTGGTCTTGGCCATGTTAGTAGTTGGATTCTTACTGATTGTATGGGGTGGACAGGTGTCTTTATGCAGCTAATGACCTCAAACAGGTGCATCTAATTTAGGATAATAAATGGAGTGGAGGTGGACATTTTAAAGGCAGACTAACAGGTCTTTGAGGGTCAGAATTCTAGCTGATAGACAGGTGTTCAAATACTTATTTGCAGCTGTATCATACAAATAAATAGTTAAAAAATCATAAATTGTGATTTCTGTAATTTTTTTTTTGATTATGTCTCTCACAGTGGACATGCACCTACGATGACAATTTCAGACCCCTCCATGATTTCCAAGTGGGAGAACTTGCAAAATAGCAGGGTGTTCAAATACTTATTTTCCTCACTGTATATATATTATATATATATATATATATATATATATATATATATATATATATATATATATATATATATATATATATATATATTTCTTCACCAGCACTTAACTATGTCTCGTACTGGGAACCTTCCGTACGAGGCATCACTTTTTGATATTGAGATTTTTTCTTTTATATATATATATATATATATATTTTATTCTTCCATTCTTGCCGCCATTGCACTCAAATATTTTTTATCTACCACGATAGATTTCAATGCTCATTTCCACATTGATTTTTATGTCCATTATCATTATCTTTATTGTCAAATTGACATGCATTGAATCTACTCACACTCTTTGTATTATTTCACATATTGTGTTCACACATCACTCACTTTCATTTGTTTTCATAATACATACAATATATTTTTTCCTTAATGTGCAATCTCATTTTGCGTGTTCATTAACAGACTGTCGGTATTTCTATGGATGTTGTCTCTTTTTACATTTTTTTCATGTTTTTCCATATGCCTTGTGTTTTTTCTATTGGGTCTCCTTTCCTCCCCCCCCCCCCCCCCATGTGTTTGGCGTTTCAGCTAATTACTGGAGCCAATCAGATGTTGGGCGGGACTGATAAGGTGTGCATCACTATATGTATATATATTTGAGAATCTTTCATTTCATTTGTAGCTATGACTAAGCATTAGTTCTTAATGCGAAACGAGTCAGCTGTTCTCCCCACTGTGTGCTGTTTGTATGCTGTGCATTTTTCCTTTTAAATAAAGAGCACGTCTTCTTTTAAAGACCTACTTGGAGTGCGGCTGTCCATCTACTTCCTTATCTGCATAAGCATTTTTCTCATTAGTTGCTTATATTTTATTTATGCGGGCTCCTCCTCTGTGGGTGTAAACAGAGGAGGGCCTCCGCCGGGTGTACCAAGATGGCCGCGGCTCTGGAGCTAGGCCGAAGCCGCGGCCTTTCCTAATGTTACAGCGGCGGCTCCGGAGCTAGGCCGAAGCCGCGGCCTTTCCTATCGTTATGGTCGCGGCTCCGGAGGTAGGCCGAAGCCACGGCCATAACATTAGGAAAGACTGCGGCTTCGGCCTAGCTACGGAGCCGCCGCCGTAACATTAGGAAAGGCTGCGGCTTCGGCCTAGCTCCGGAGCCGTGGCAATCCGCAGATCACAGTGTGTTCCGATTCGAAGGGGGTGAACCGTTCGGATCACGGATCAACTGTGATCCGTTGCACCCCTACCGGCAACCACTGTCCCTTATTATGAATATTACCACAGTCTGCTACCCAGAGTCTGGGGTAGCTGACTCTGGTAATATTGATAATATGGGTAGCTGACTCAGACTGTGGTAATAATAATATTCATAATAAGGGACAGTGGTTGCCAGTAATTTAAGTCCACTCCTCGGCTCACAGGCCCCCCCTTTCATAGCCTGTTTGACTGTCAGGCTATTAGGGGGGGGCACGTGAGGAGTGGATACCAGAAAATACCAGCAACCACTGTCAGTGTCCCCCTTATAATATATTATAAATATTACCACACAGTCTGAGTCAGTTACCCATATTATCAATATTACCACAGTCAGCTACCCCAGACCTTGCAGATGACACTGCAGTCAGGCTATTAAAGAGGGGCATGTGATGTGAGCCTGTGAGGAGTGTGGACTTAAAATACCGGCAACCACTGTCCCTTATAATATAACGAATATTACCACAGTCAAATAAAAAAAAAATCGTGATCTTCATTTTAAGCAAAAGAATCACGATTCTCACTTTTCCCAGAATCGTGGAAGCCCTATTCCACAGGGAGTATAACAACCAAGCTATGCTGCATATACGGACAGATTTTTACTGTTGTGGGTTTAAGAACACTTAAAGGGCCTAAAACCTGCAGGATCTAGCATCCTTAAAGAAGCTACAAACTATAAGGATCCAGGAAGCTGACCCTCTTCACAGGAGGTCATCTGAGCATCCCACAGTGGGAATTCATGAGTGACACAGAGTATCCAAATTCTTATCCAGATGAGGAACAGTCAGAGCTGTTCCCAGTTGACTTGGTACATCATAGGGCCCTCTCTAAGAGGGAATCATTGAAGTGTAGCATGTACCATTAAGGGTCTTGTGTCCCAAAAACAGGGAATTTATCTTAGGGAAGGAGTGGTAGCCTGTCCTAGATAGGGCAAAACTCCAAACACATGCACAGGATCAAGGGGACCAGGAAAGCTGCATTTATCTGTACAGAGCAAAGTAACGCTGTGCATAAAGGAGCAGTTGAATGGAGTAACAGGCAAAGGGTTACCTGCGAACCTAAAGGGACAAGCCCTGCACCTGAATGCCTGAGATGTAAACTACCCTAGTACCAACCAGGATTCATAAGCCATTGTCGACTTCAAGAAGTGGGGCACACCATCATGCAGAAGGCTTGTTGGAGGGCTCAGCCGATCTCTGACTTGAGGGCTGTCTGGTTACAAGGGCCTATGGGTACCTACTGAAGTAGTAGGTGAAAAATGAGACACAGGTGACTTCTTGGACCTCTTACACTGAACTAGAACACTCTGGCCTTCTGTGAAACTCTTTATGATAGTATCAATTGTAGGTCCAAAGAAACAACCTCCCTCAAAAGGCAGATGCTCTAAAAATAAATGGCATCTGTGTCCCAGCACCTTAACCAGAATGCTTTGTGCATCAGTGAAGAAATCAGACACAAGTTTAGATGCTTGTACCAAGTCATTCACAACTGAAACTCGGGGCTCCAGACATCTGGTTCTATTGGCTTAAATAGGAAGGGGTCTACCCCAATGGTATACATAGTTAGGTTGAAAAAATACACAAATCCATTTAGTTCAACCAAAAAAAAAAAAAATCATACATTCCCATAAACACAATCCTTTACCCACCGTTGATCCAAAGGAAGGTGAAAAACCCAGCAAAGCATGATCCAATTTTCTACAGGGAACAAATGTATTTCTGATCCCCCGAGAGGCGATTGGATATTCCCTGGATTAACTTTACCTATAAATGTCAGTACCCAGTTATATTACGTACATTAAGGAAAGAATCCAGGTCTTTTTTAAAGCAATCTACTGAGCTGTCCAGAACCACCCCTGGAGGGAATCTATTCCACATTTTCACAGCTCTTACCGTGAAGAAACTTTTCAGGCAAAATGTACCTCAAACATCCCAACAAGGCCCAAGTATAGGGAAGAGACGAGCAGCCTCATACACAGCACAGCCCCGGTCCAGACTCTAAGACCCCCCGAGGACCCCCGTCAGTCACACAGCGGACCCAAGCATGGGGAGGAGGGAAAGGCCAGGGAGATAAGAAAGTGAGAGTAAGAGACCTTCTATTTGACCTCACAGGGAATGCCCAGCTGCTCCATCCTCCCGAGACAGGTGGGACCATACTTACCCCTCCTGTGGGGAATGCTGGGTGCATTCCGCGGACAGACCCATCACCCGAGCGGTATGGGGTGGCTGTTGGTCACGGCACACTGACACGGACAGCAGTAGCCTAGTCATATGTGTGCCCCGGAGCATATAGCTCGCTGGCCACCCCTGGATCAGAAGGGGCATGTCGTGGCAGACCCAGCGTGTAGCTAGGGCCTGCTCACGCTCGATGGCCGGGCTGGGGAGACTACCAGGATCTATATTATCCAGCCCGTCAGCCAACCCGGCTGTTGATAGTAGATCACAGCAATCAAAAAAGACAAAAAAAATCTCCAGGACCAATGGTCCCCACCGGGAGCCATGTCCTCCTACACTAGGCAGAAATAAAACAGAGCTGCTGGATGCAGTGTGAGGGGTTATAGCCAGTAGGACCGCCCCCTGGGCGGTACTATGCAGTTTTGCTGTTTTTACATATTCTGCCTAGTACTCTCCTGAAGGTGGCGTTATAACCCTAAGGCCAAGAATTAAAGTGCTGTGTCCATCAATGAACGAAAGAGAAAAGAGGGTTTTTATAGGGGCGTGCCCACTTTTACCACTACCTATAGGCATCAGTGAGTGACTGAAAAATTTATATAGCGCTACACATGCGAACTGAATCGCCTCTGGGCGCTTGTTTGAGCACTTCTCCCTTGAGTTTAGAAGAGGTGGGTTTTGATCTTTCTCCTAAAGGCCAAGTGGTTCTCCTCCAAACGAATGGAGGTTGGCAAAGTGTTCCAAAGTCGAGGGCCTTGGACAGCAAATCTTCTTTCTCCTTTGGACTTGTATCTGGTTTTGGGGATTTGGAGTAAATTTTGGTTGGAGGATCGCAGAGCGCGATTGGGGTTGTAGGCTTTTATTTTGTCGCATAGGTATTGGGGGGGCATTTCCCCAAATACATTTATGCGTTAGACAGAGTGCTTTGAAAGTGATTCTGTCTTTCACTGGTAGCCAGTGAAGGGGAGATTGATTCCCATGTTTTTTTCCCAGTCACCAGACGCGCGGCCGTGTTCTGAACGACCTGCAGGCGCGTGATTTGGTACTTTGGGAGTCCGAGATAGAGGGCATTTGCATAGTCCAGCCTGGAGTTAACAATTGTTCCCACCACGACTGCTATGTCTTCTTTAGGAATAAATGGGATTAGTCTGCGTAATCAGCGTAGCAGATGGTGTGATCCGCTGACTACTGACCCTATTTGTGCATCCATTGTCATGTGGGTGTCAAAGAAGACCCCGAGACTTTTGACTTTGGTGCTAGGGGTGATGATTTTTCCTAGAATGGGCGGAGGTGTCCAGGTTGTTGCCAGTTGATTCTTCCGATTGGCGTGAAACAGGAGAAGTTCCGTTTTTGAGCCGTTAAGTTTAAGAGAACTCTTTGTCATCCAGTTCACTATCAAAGAGAGACATTTCTCTAGATTGAAATGGTGATCCTTTTTGTTGCAGATACGAAAATACAATTGTGTGTCATCCGCATAGGAATGGTAGAGCAGCTTTTGGCTGCTGATAATTTCAAAAAGAGGGCGAAGATAGATATTAAACAGCACCGGCGACAGAGGTGATCCTTGAGGGACTCCGCATGACACCGTGCGTTTTTCAGAAGTGAATGGTTCCAGTTTCACTACTTGTGATCGGTTTTCCAAAAAGGAGGAGAACCAGGGTAAGTCACATTCCGCGATCTTGGCTACTTCAGCTAGCCGAAAAATAAGCAATAGTTTGTGGTCAAGCGTATCAAAAGCTGCGCTAAGGTCCAACAGTACTAGAAGACAAGGTTCTCCTTCGTCTGCGGCCTCAAGAGCATCATTCCATATTTTGAGAAATGCGGTTTCTGTCCCGTACCCTGGACGGAAACCCGATTAATAAGGATCAAGCAAATTATGGGTGTCTAAATGCTGTTGCAGCTGTTGTACCACCACTTTCTCCATTACCTTGGAGAAAATGTTCAGGCCTGTTATGGGACGACGATGTTCAGGGTCTTTGGGGTCAAGGGTGGGTTTCTTTAAGATGGGTTTGATTATCCCTTGTTTCAACAGGGAGGGCACTATGCCTTCCCTGAATGACTGGTTAATCAGCTGCTTGATGGGTGGTGCCAAAATATCGGCACATTCCTTCAGCAGTTTGGTGGGGATAATATCGTTAGGCGCTGTGCTATTTCGCAGAGTGCAGATAATATTTTTAGTGGCATCCAGGGAGACGGGTTTTAGAGTAAACATTGTTACTTGGGCCTGATTCCTGTGGTGATTGGGCTGGGGACTGCTGAGGGGGTTGAGGGGGATATTGTTTTGCAGAATGCTTATACGGATCCTTTCAATTTTGTTCACGAAATGGTCCGATAATTCATTGCAAAATTCTTGGGTATCAGAATTGGGGGCTTCAAGACAGGCTGGGTTCATGGTTTGACTAACCAACTTGAAGAGTTCGCGAGGACGGTTTAGGGCATTGGTGATGATCTTGGAGAAATGATTTTTTTTAGCTCGGAAAATTACTCTGTGGTATTTCTTTGTTGTTTCGTTGTAGATGGCAAGGTTTTCGTCTGTAGTGCTTATTTTCCAAGCTGCTTCCGCTCTTCTACGTTCTTGCTTAAGGGACAATAGCTGGTCGTTAAACCAGCTGGAGTTGTATATACGGATACAGGTTTTACGTTTAGGCGCTACCAAGTCGGCTGACTGCAGTAGAGCTGTGTTTATGGAATGCAGGATTTCAGTGGCTGATTGATGTGAAGGGATCATTTTTATTTTATTTCCTAGTATTGTTTTGAAGAGCTCTGAATGGAGCTTTTTCTGAGATCTGGTCCAGTGCATTGTCACTGGTTTGGGCGTTTTTGTTAAAGGGGTATTTTTGGTAATCATAAATTTGATTACATGGTGGTCTGTCCATGGTAACGACTCATTTTCCAGAATTTTTACTTCCAGATTTTGTCTGAAAATAAGATCGAGGGTGTGCCCAGAAGCATGTGTGGGCCGGCCCACATACTAGTTGCTGCAGACCTAGTCCTTCCAAGTGGTCAATGCAGGCGACGGCCACGGGATCCTGTGAGAAGTTGGCCCAAAGGTTGAGATCCCACAGCAGCAAAAAATGTTTGCCGTTTAGTGTAAAAGTGGACAGAAATTCTGTCAAAGATGTGAGAAGCTGCGATTTTGGACCCGGTGGTCTATAGCAGAGTAGGATATGGACGGTCTCCTGTGGATTTGTTTGAAGTTGTAGGGAGAGGGTTTCCATGAATGTAAGTGTGTTCTGAAGGACTGGTTTAGTGATCGAGAGGGAACTCTTATGGATCACTGCCAGGCCTCCTCCTCTTTGTCCTATTCTGTTTTCTGTTATTATGCGATAGTTCTCTGGCACCAGTTCGTCGAGAATGGTGTTACAGTCAGCTGTGAGCCAGCTTTCTGTAATAAAGAGACAGTCTAAATCGCATTGTAGGATGAGATCATGAATTTCTATTCAATGTCTTACTGCTGATCTTGTATTGACCAGAGCGCATGATATGGGCTTTGGTTTGACTAGGCGTGTGTAGTGTTTGACTGTCGATCGTCGATCGCTTCTCCACAGTCGTTCAGTCCTTAAGACTTTTTTGGTGTTGGCCGGCAATTTTGAGGCCAATGGCTTTAGTCCCCAAATAGTTGCTGGCGAGTACCTCAGTTTTGTCATAGTCACTGACGCACTGGGGGCAGAATGCCTATAACGGGGGGGGGGGGGGCTTTACAGTAGTGCTGGGAGTGAATGATTAACAGAATCCCAGCTCCCTGATTTTTGATCCAGAGGAAGGCGAAAAAAAACTGTCTGTGCTAAGCCAATGTGCCGTGGCAGGGGAAAAAAATTCCTTCCTGACCCACACGGGGCGATCGGAGGTGGCCCTGGATCAAAATGCTGCAAAGGGCCAAGGTGGTGACCTAGAGGGGGGGGCAGGGGGGGTTTACCAACTGGTAGTTATTGCGTTGTGGCTTGAGTCAGGAGAGAGCGGTAGGTGACCCAATTACAGGGGGGTAGCAGGCTGGTACCTGGTGGGGAGGTGCGGGGAGCCACTCTGCCACGTAGGCTGGGGGGGGGGGGGGCTACCTATCTACATCCCATGGGCCACACGTCCTACTCCTAGGAAGCGTGTGCCGGTAGCTACTAGAATGCAGTTCTTGCCCTGGGAAAGAGTCTCGCTTTCAGACACAAGCCCGAAGTCAGGAGGCTGGGGCCCTATCTATCTACATCCCATGGGCCACACGTCCTACTCCTAGGATGCATGCGCCGGTAGGTGCCCTTGTAGAACGCCCGCATAGAGGGGGGGGGGGTCAAACTTTATCCCTGACCAGTCTTGTGTGTTCCTTGGGGGCTTAATACAAATGCATGCCACACATGTCTTGTGTGTTCCTTGGCCTTCATGTTGCCGTTTGTTCACTAAGGTTCTCCAACAAACCTCTGGGGGATTCACAGAACAGCTGCATTTATACTGAGATTGAATTACACACAGGTGAACTCTTTGTTAGAGGTATTAAAGTAAAGGGGGCTTAATACAAATGCATGCCACACTTTTCAGATATTTATTTGTAAAACATTTTGAAAAACATTTATCCTTTTCCTTCCACTTTACAATTAAGTGCCACATTGGGGGTTATTTACTAAAGTTAAATCCACTTTGCACTACAAGTGCAAAGTGCACTTGAAACTGCACTGAAATTGCACTTGGGAGTGCAGCCGTTGTAGATTCGAGGGGGACATGCAAGGATAATAAAAAACAGCATTTGAGCTTGCACATGATTGGATAATAAAATCAGCAGAGCTTCCCCTCATTTCAGATCTTCCTCTCAGATTTACAGTGACTACACTTCCAAGTGCACTTTCAGTGCAATTTCAAGTGTACTTTGCACTTGTAGTGCAAAGTAGATTTGCCTTTCGGAAATAATCCCCATTGTGTTGGTCTATTACATAAAATCACAATAAAATACATCTTTTTGGTTGTAATATGACAAAATATGGAAAATTTCAAGGGGTATGAATACCTTTTCAAGGCACTGTAAATAATGGACAGTTCTCCAGTGCTTCTCCAAAGAACTTCACCTGGGTGTCAGACATTTTCTAAAGCCTATTTTAAAGTGTTACTAATCCCAGGACCCTGCATTCACTATATCTGGTCTCCCACAGTACACAGAACATGGAAATGCAATTATTTTAGTAAATATAAACCAATAAATACTGTTTTTCATCAGCAGTTAAAGCAGTCTGGTGACTTCTATGAGGTCTGGTTAAAGCTTGTAGGAGGAGTTTTCATTATCCTCTGACTGTCCTATGAGAATGCAGGATCCCTGACCCTCTGTCTGGACAGTGCCGATTGGCCCTTTACTGATCACGTGCACTCTCCCCAAAAAAAAAACCACTCTAGCCATACACACCAAACTGAGAATGTGCAGCCTGTCACCTGGTTCTGTACATATCAGCATTTTTTTTTGGAGACAGCGGAAGAAATAGATCAGAGAAGACAGGATTGAAGAGCCTTTTTACACAATGCAGAGGATTAACCCCTTAGGTTTCACAGTGAGTACAATAAGAATGCTTTGTAAAATATTGGAAGGATTTGGCGCTACACATGTTCATAAAAAACTTTGCACAAAGAATATACAATGCATCAATCCTAAGTGTACACGCTAATAAAATAAATTGTCATAATAGCAAGCAAAAAGTGCACACATGATAAATCCCAACACCAAATTGAAATGGTCTGAGATAAAACTTCTAGTTATTCCACCACGAGTGCTCAGTAGGAAGATGGCCACTCACCAGAGATGTTTGATCCCCTTTTACAGGACGGTCAAAAAAAAGCTTTTGGAACACCAGATTGGTTCTGCTAATGGCATATATCCACTCCAATGGCCACTCACAATGGAACTAGGATGTAAAAAATTACTCCACAGCAGGCACAAACAAAAGTAATTTTAAAAGGAGAGTTCCACCCACAATTTCACTTTTTAAATATAAATACCCCTGTAATACACAAGCTTAATGTATTCTAGTAAAGTTAGGTCCGTTTTGTTAGGTTGTTACAGCATTTAAATAGTTTATAATCTAGAAATAGACTGTGGCCATCTTAAGTGTGGGCATCATGAAGCCAGACTGTATGACTTCCTGGATTTCAGCTTTGCATATCTCGCACATGCTCAGTGCACAAGCAATGCAATAGGTTTCAGTCAGGTTTGCAAGGACTACTGGGAAACATGATGCCTATCCCAGAAACCCTTGCAAATAGCCTAGGCAAATAAGGAGGAGGAAGTAATGAAGGACTAAAATAAAGGTATTTACAAGCAACAAATTAAATAAAAATTGTCCATTCTGAACACTATGAGATTAGAGCATGCAGCACAGACAAACATAAAAAAATGGGTGGAACTCCACTTTAAATAAAGTTAAATAAAACAGCAGCAATAATAGCAGTTATACTCACATGTTGAAGTGCCTGGCACTAGGTGTAATCAGCCTGTGTGAGTCAGCTAATAAAATGGGGATGGCGTGCATTCCATGTCTCGCTTTGGAGGGCAAAGCCTAGTATGGGGTATCAAGTTAGGACCCGGAAGTAACAGATCCTCTGCTATGAAACATATGTTTCGCCGTGATTGGCATCTTCAGGAAGTGACGTAAACAGTGCTTCCTACTTGCTTTCATGTGAATGGAAAGTCTGCTATTGGTGAGGCTCCTCCAAAATGGAGGAGAGGATGAAAATGTGATACAGAATCTGCTAGTTGGATGCCATTTAGAACTAAATGAGTTTAGATTGGCACATTAAAGATTGAAGGAAATAATTGGGACAGCATAGTAATGAATATCCATATGGCCAAAATACAAATACACCCATGCCTAAAATAAATGATCAAAAATAAAAAAAAGGGAATAGTTGTATATACAAAAAACATGAAGGACTTCTTAAAGTATTGTGATACTAAAAAATAAATATTCAAATAGAAGCCCTGGTATTTCCAGGGTCTAATCTGAAAATCTAATACAACCAATAAAAACAGATGAATTACTACAATCAATTAATTTTTTTTTTTTAGAACAGCATCAATGTTTAATCCCATAGGCTGGAGAGATTGAAGTCTATATATCCACTGCGTCTTCACCTGTGAAACTGTTTTAGTCATGTCCGTCCCTCTCCAATGCTGGTGAACCCTATCAATGCCCCAGAACCTGAGAAGTGAGGTGTCCCCTTGTTGTGCATCAACCTAAAATGGTTGGATACACTGTGGTGTTTAAACAAATTTTTATGTTGTCCCACTCTTTTGGCCATGGTTCTACCAACATATTGGAAATCGCATCAGGCACATAAGCAACATATAGTAACATATCTTGTGTCACAGGTGATGAATTGTCTAATGTCATATTCACCACCCGTGACCACTGATGGAAAGCTGGTAGCTTTGTTCCTTAACATGGTAAAAAGAGTGGGAGAACACATAGACAACATAAAACACGTGTTTAAAACAGCACAGTGTATCCAACCATTTTAGGTTGATGCTCAACAAGGTTTTATGGTTTGCTATTAACCACTTGCCTAATGTAGATATATGTCGGCAGAATGGCACGGGCAGGCAAAGCGACATACCTGTACATTGCTTTGAATCTGACGCCTAGCGGGCACGCACCCGCAGCAAGCTCCGTGACCGCAGACTTGATGTCTGTTGGTGTCCCGTGAACCGGGAGATGTAAACAAGGCATTTCCCTGTTCTGCCTAGTGACAGAACAGTGATGATCTGTTCCCTGTCATCGGGAGTAGTGATCACTGTTGTGTCACTTGTAGCCCAGCCCCCCCCCCACAGTTAGAATCACTCCCTAGGACACTTTTTTTTTAAATTACATCCACATACCAAAGATAAAATTCCATTATATATATATATATATATATATATATATATATATATATATATATATATATATATATATATATATATATATATATATATATATATATATATATTTGTATTACTTCTATTTAATGTGCATATTTTACAACCCCTTGGGATCTGACTTTTAGCGGCATTAATCATATGAGGGATCAACAACTCTTTATATTGTTTAAAGAACTTTCTGTCCCATGGAACAAACATGTCCATGGGTCTTCTAGTATCTCTCTGTTTGCGTCGCTTTAACAGACAATTGCGCGGTCGTGCGACGTGGCTCCCAAACAAAATTGGCGTCCTTTTTTCCCCACAAATAGAGCTTTCTTTTGGTGGTATTTGATCACCTCTGCGGTTTTTATTTTTTCGCTATAAACAAAGATAGAGCGACAATTTTGAAAAAAATGCAATATTTTTTACTTTTTGCTATAATAAATATCCCCCAAAAACATATATAATTTTTTTTTTCCTCAGTTTAGGCCGATACATATTCTTCTACCTATTTTTGGTAAAAAAAAAAAAAATCGCAATAAGTGTTTATCGATTGGTTTGCACAAAATTTATAGCGTTTACAAAATAGGGAATAGTTTTATCGCATTTTTATACATTTTTTTTTTTTTACTACTATTGGCGGCGATCAGCGATTTCTTTTCGTGACTGCGACATTATGGCGGACACTTCGGACAATTCTGACACATTTTTGGGACCATTGTCATTTTCACAGCAAAAAATGCATTTAAATTGCATTGTTTATTGTGAAAATGACAGTTGCAGTTTGGGAGTTAACCACAGGGGGCGCTGTAGGAGTTAGGGTTCACCTAGTGTGTGTTTACAACTGTAGGGGGGGTGTGGCTGTAGGACTGACGTCATTGATCGAGTCTCCCTATAAAAGGGATCACTCGATCGATGCAGCCGCCACAGTGAAGCACGGGGAAGCCGTGTTTACATACGGCTCTCCCAGTTCTTCAGCTCCGGGGAACGATCGCGATGGGGCGGCTATAAACGAATAGCCGCGCCGTCGTCCCGGATCGCTCCCCGAGGTAAGCTGCACGCAGCGGAGGGGGTCCCGATCAGACCCCCGACCCGCTAGAAGGCAGGGACGTATATATACGCCCATAGGCGTGCGGCGGGCGTTAAGTGGTTAAAGGGTCACTAAAGGAAAACATTTTTTTTAGCTAAATCGCTTCCTTTACCTTACTGCAGTCCTGGTTTCATGTCCTCATTGTTCGTTTTTGCTCTGATGTTGATGTAATCCTTCTCTGTTCTGGACACTTCCTGGTTGTCTGTTTCCTGATGACCACAGTAGTGGGAGATTCTAGTTTCATTTTCCAAACCATCACTGCTCTATGGCTGTCTAGCACAGAGGCAGGATAACATGTAAAAACGAAACTAGATGCAAAAACGAAACTAGAGGTACATTATATGATTGGTTTTTATCTATTGTTAATCAATTTTAAAATGAACCAGTTAACTATTATGTCTCCATACCCTGTAAACCGTCAATTCAGCAAAAAAATTGTTTTTCCTTTACAACTCCTTTAACTGTAAAATATCACTCCAATAGCTTTTAATTTTTGGACAATCCCACCAAATGTGAGCCATTGTTCCCACTTCTTTACATCCCCTCCAGCAATATGGTGATTTTCCTGTTTGATATTTGCTAGTCATGTCTGGGGGTCATCTTCGCTGTATTCATTTCTACTGCAAAGCTATGTACCAATCAAATTTTTCATTACTCCCTAGTGCTCCCAAATCTTTTATGAATGGTGGGACCTCCTGTCCATCCATCTTCATCAGAATTTTATAGATCCGCGATATCCCGTTTTTTGTGTTTGTTGCCTCACTTAACCTCTCTAGTGGCCTTAGATCATCGCTGATCTTAATGGTTGTGGCAATGTGATGACAAAGTGGTACCACCATTCATTAACCACCATCAAATAAATCTGTTTTGTATTATAATTCCTGAAATGTGCATATTTTTCCTTTTTCCATTATGTCTTTTATTTGTGCCCTTTCATTTTTGATCCATACACCAGCTTTCCCTTTTCCCTGCAAAATAATTAGGGTCTTTTATTGGTGTTAATGGCGAGTTGTATTCCCATTTTCCTTGTTTATGTATTGAATTCCAAATTCTTAAGTCTTTCAGTGTGTCATTACATGTGTACTCTCCCCAAGTCCTCTATATTGAGGTGGTTCCACCTAGCCGAGTTTCACTCAAAGTGTTCTCAAATTGTACCCACCCTTTCTTATTCTTTTCATTTGTCCACACCATCACTCGTGATATTAATACTGCTTTATAATATATTTTTTTTAAATCTGGTCCTTTTAAACCGCCCTATATTTTGTCTCTCTTTTAATATCGAGCGCGAGATTCTCGGTTTCCTACTCTGCCATATAAGACTTTGTTATTATATTTTCCAGTGTTTTAAAGTATGTCTGGGGTAAAAAAAATGGGCATTATTTGAAATTTATGCATAATTTTTGGGACTATTATCTTTATGATATTTCTTCTTCCTATCCATGAGTGATACCTTAATCCTATTTTTCTTACTTACTCTTTTATTTCGTTTAATAATGGAATATAATTTACCTGGTAAAATCTCCCTAAGGATGACATTAATCATATTCCTAAATATGTTAACTCTGTCTATGTACATTTTAATTCTTGTTGTAAACCCTACTCTTGTTTTTTTATACTTAAAATCTGACTTAGTAAGGTTTATTTTTAAATTTGACAATTCACCATATTTCATAGTCTTCATTAAATTGGGCATTGTAATCCTGGGGTTGGAGACATAAAATAGCACGTCATCAGCATATGCTGGTATCTTATGTTCCTCCCCTATCTTGAACCCTCCTATATCTGGATTATGCCTCATTGTTGCCAGTAAAGGTTCTAATGATAGCACAAATAACAGGGGGGAACTGGGGCACAACTATCTCATTCCATTAAACATTTGGAAGGGGGCAATAGATTTCCATTTACTTTTGCAGTGGGATGTTTTTAGAATACCCTAATCCATTGGAGCATCCTTGGGCCTATCCCCATAGCTTCCAGGGTACTCATAAATCCCCATTCTACCCCGCCAAACACTTTTTCTGCGTCAATTGACAGGAGTAGACCGGGGGACATTTCCCTCTCTAATTACCAGGAATGGACCCCACTTGGTCCGCATGTACCAGGTCAGTCATTAGATCCTTCATGCTAGTGGCCAGTATTTTTGCAAATAATTTTGTGTCTGCGTTTAGCAAGGAAATTGGTCGATTGAGCACAGGGTACTGAGGCAAGCAACGCTTCTTTTGCCATTTCATAATTTACCCCCAACCCATTCATGTATGAGCATAATTTAGGTAATACATTTTCCTTAAATTTTTTATAATACAAGCTCGCAAACCCATCCAGTCCTGGGCTCTTTCCCGACGAGTCTTTTAGGGCTTTAATAATCTTGTCCTCCGTTATGGGCTTTTCCAAGAAATCTCATCTTCAGCTGCTTGGGGCAATCTAGCATTTAAGAACTCTTTAATCTTTTCAGATCTCACTGTATCCTGTTGACTATTTGGTTTTATTGAATACAGTGACCCATAATAATTTTGCAACACTTTCGCTAATTCTGTTGAGAAAACCAGCTCCCCAGTTCTATTTTGTATTTTTTCTATATAAATTTAAAGTTGTTTGCTTTTCTTCAGGGCTCTTGCTAGATGTTTCCCCATTTCCTCATTTATATATCTCCCTTTTTCGATTCTATTAAAGTCCTTTCTCATCTCTTGTTCTTGGAGATCCTTTAAATTGTTCCTTTTTATTACTAGATCTTGAAGCCCCTCCCCTTCCCCCCTTTTTATGTCCTTGCTCTAATTCATGAATTTCTTTTATAAGTACTTCCTCCTTTTTTTCCCCCTTTTTCTTTTTTTCCTAGATCCTAGCTCAGTCAGAATTCCCCTGATATATGCTTTATGTGCCTCCCAAAGGGTGTCCTCCATTATATCTTTTGTATCATTAAAAAAAAAGTTTTTAAAATTGTCGCTCTTTTTGTTTATAGCACAAAAATTAAAAATCGCAGAGGTGATAAAATACCACCAAAAGCTCTATTTGTGGGTGAAAAAAACGTCAATTTTGTTTGGGTCCAATGTCGCGCGCAATTGACAGGTAAAGCAATACAGTGCCGAATCGCAAAAAATGGCCCGGTCATTGGACAGCCAATTATTCCGGGGCTGAAGTGGTTAATGTGCGGTGTGGGCAGCGTGTGTGCATCAGCGCTCCCTAGAGACAGATTCTGTATCACATTTTCGTCCTCTTCTCCATTTTGGAGGAGCCTCACCAATAGCAGCCTTTCCATTCACATAAAAGCAAGCAGGAAGCAGCGTTGCGTCACTTCCTGAAGATGCCTATCACAGCGAAGCATATTTCGGAGCGAAGGATCTGCCACTTCCCGGTCTAAACTTGATACCCCATACTAGGCTTTGCCCTCTGGAGCGAGACGTGGAAAGCACACCATTCCCCAGGGGATTAGCTGACTCGCACACGCTGATTACACCTAGTGTCAGGCCAGGCACTTCAACATGTGAGTGTACCCGCTATTATTGCTGCAGTTTTATTTTACTTTATTAAAAACTACTACACAGACTTTTATCCGTGTCTCCTGTGGAGTCATTTTTTTACATCCTGGTTCCATTCTGAATGGCCATTGGAGTGGATTTATGCTATTAGCGGAATAAATCTGGTGGTACCAAAAGCGATGTTTCACCGTCCTGTAAAAAGAGGTCAAACATCTCTGGTGAGTGGCCATCTTCATACTGAGCACCCGTGGTGGAAGAACTAGAATTTTTATCTCAGAGCATTTTGATTTGGTGTTGGGATTTATCACTTATGGACTTTTTGCTTGCTATTATGACAATTTATTTTATTAGTGTGCACATTTAGGTTTGATGCACTGTATATTTATTCTTTTTGCAAAGTTTTTTATGAACATGTATAGCGCCAAATCCTTTATTTCAATAGATTACACAGTTTAGTGATTTGTTCAGTTTTAATGGGGGCAGCTGTTTGTTAGATGTTCTTATCCCCACAGGGTGCCATTATTGGTATATATTTTTAAAAAGAATGCTTTACTGCATATACACACTGATTTTAGTGTTATGGGTTTAGTAACACTTTAAGCTCCAAAATTAAAGCTGGGTATACACTAGCAGTCATTAATTAAAAAATGTTTGTTTTAAGAACATTCAATTTTCTAATACTTAGTGGGGTCAAATCCATGCAAACAGTCATGGAAAAATGTGAAGAAGCAGGATGAATTTTTTTGTTATGAAAAGTCCATACACTCAGAAATCAAATGCTAGAAGCAAACTTGTTTTTTTTTTTTTAAAGTAATTTTGAACGGCATTTGTCATGTCATCAATCATACTGATGAGAATTTGTGTACAAACGATTGTTTGAAAATCGAATAGTGTATGGCCAGCTTAAGGGCATGCATGACAACTATAGATCTATTGGAAACCAAAGATCACAGAGAAGGCCATGTAAATAATTATGGACAATAGCAAACAAGGCACAGACATGAAAGACATACAATTTCACTTTATAACCATCCAAAATCTGATTTTCAGCACTTATACAGATCCCCAGCTTGCTGAACCTAGTTAATAAATCCAGCAAGCTGCTCTGTGCCTGGAGTCAATATCGAAGATCCTCTGAGCATACAGAAAATAAGGATCAAACTATAAACAAATGGAGTAAAAACTATGTAGAGCAATTTGCACAGATTACTGCCAACATCATATTTTTATCACACAGTGGGTTTTTCATGAATCCAGGAAGACAACAGATTGGCAAGAATACTACATAAAACTGTTTGCATACAGTCTTGCATGGTAGAAAGTGTAGAAGTAAAAGCAGAATTGATATCACAGCATCACCTACCTACCTCATTTAATTAGAGAATGCCTTGCATTATTTAAAAAAAATATATGGTCTATGTTCTATGAATGGCAGCAGTGTTTAGTGAGTGGCCCCTGTGGTCAGAGTGCAAAGGGGAAGCGCACTCTCAGAACCCTATGATCACGGCTATCACCCTTGTACAAATCAAAACAAATATAGCATTTACTTCTGTATGTATATGCATTAAAGTGATACTAAAGTCTCAGGTTTTTGTTATTTAAAAATATCAAACATGTTATACTAACCTGCTCTGTGCAGTGGCTTTGCACAGAGCAGCCCAGACCCTCCTCTTCTTGGGTCAAGTGCCCCCAAAGCAAGCAGCTTGCTATGGTGACATCCGAGCCAAGCCACTGCTCTGTGCGTTTATTCAGAAACAGAGCTGTGGTTCAGCCCCCCTCTCTCTCTCCCCTCAGTGGCTCGCTGACCTTGACTGACAGGGGCCAATGGCTGTCTCAGCCAATCAGGAGGGAGAGTCCCAGGCAGCCGAGACTCTCCTACAACATCGTTGGATCGAGATGGGCTCAGCTAAGGATTAGGAGGGCTGCTGCACACAGAACATACAGGTGAAACTCAAAAAATTTGAATATCATGCAAAGGTTCATTTATATGAGATAGACTCACTAATATATGAGATTACATGCAAAGCAAGATCGTTCAATCAGTGATTTGTTATAATTCTAATGATTATGGCTTACAGCTCATTAAAACCCCAAATCCACAATCTCAGAAAATTAGATTAAAACATGCAATCAATAAAACAAGGATTGAACATAGAATAATATCGGACCTCTGAAAAGTATTAGCATGCATATTTACTCAGTACTTGGCTTGGGTCCCTATGAAGAAAATAGACATGATTATTCGGTATTTTCTCATAGGGTATTTTTTTTTTTTTTTTTAAGAACCCCTGGAACGATATGGGTGAAATTTGGATGTGTTGGTCCCACAGATCGGGGCTATCAGGGGATATGTAATTGTAGGGATACCGTGTGTGGAAAGGGGTGTTTCAACTTTTGGGAAAATTGTATGCTCTCTGCCTTGAGATAATTGGTTTATTCCTTAACTGATCTCAATATCTCCCAGGCAGAGAGAGGGCGGGTGTACTATAAAAGCTTCCTGTGGTAATGTCTGCTACTGTCATGTATATGAACCTTAGTCTGGCTCTCAAGAACCTTTCATTGTGTGATGCTAATTGACACTGTATTGTGTGAATTTATATTGATGATAAATGTGTATTGTATAGCAGTTGAGAAGAGCTTATCTCAGAGTCACCTTGTGTGGGTAAATGATTTGTAATTAGCTCATGTAGATTATCTCGGAGATAGAATGTCTGTATCCTAAAAGATGTTTATTGGAGGCTCGTGTCGGAGTGTGTCATTGTCCATCTGATTATTGAAAGTATTATTTTTGGTGTATACAAGAGCCTGCCTTCTCAATAAAGATGATTTATGCCTGGTACACCCTTTATGAAGTCTTGGCTCATGTTTGGGGGAATATTCTAACCATTGGAAAGAATCATCCTGGAAACTGCATTCATCTCCACTATCCCTCTACCTCCTATGGTAGCGATAATCACTTATGCTCAGCGATTGAGGGATGGAAAGAAGGCCGCAGTACCATAACCACTGCAGGTCTTAACAACTGGTGGCAGCAGTGGGATTGAATGGGACGCATAAAGACAGCGAGTGAATGGCCCAGCATTACGAGAGACTAAAGAGGACTATGCTAAAGGATCTGCTGGAAGCCCGAGGTCAGGTGGCAAGCAACAAAAAGAAAGCTACCCTCATAGCAAAACTAATGGAGGGCGACCAAACCAGTAGCATGGCGAATGTCAGCCAGGAGGAAGCAGAGTTCCAACAGAAGGTGAGGTGGAGGCTAAACCTATATGGGCCAAATCCCACACCGGAGATGGTGACGCAAGTCCTGGCGCAGGTGAGCGCAGAACGCAGAGCACAACAGGTAAGCTTATAGCAAGGAGACACCGCTTCCTTAGCCGGATCAATAAATGGAGGGCAGCGGAGAAAGATCAACTATGCTGCTTTTAAAAGTTTTTCGGATGGAGAAATGGAAATTGACGCATACCTACAAGATTTCGAGTGTCAATGCGCTTTAGAGGGTCTGGAATCAGAGCAATGGGCCGCGATTCTAAGCAGCAAACTCACGGGCCAAGCAGCAGAGGCATACCGAGCAGTTCCTGATACAGCCATAAACGACTACGCCAGGGTAAAGGACATTGTGCTAGCCAGGTATGCCGTGACCCCAGAGATTTACAGGAAAAAGTTTCGGGCATTACGGAAAGGGGGCCGAGACTCCTACACCGAATGGACTTTTAGGAGGTATCGGGCAGCCCAAAACTGGATACAAGGCTGCCAGGCCACGACGCTAGAGGAGGTGCTACAACTCCTCTTGCTAGAACAATTTTTTGACCACACACCTGCAGACACCAGGGACTGGGTCAGAGACAGGAAGCCAGCCACAATCGAGGAAGCGGCCA